>NW_015270605.1:0-386 GCF_001447785.1 Gekko japonicus
AGTTGGAAAGTGCACTGAAAGTGGATAGGAAGTCGATTATTTAGTGTGTATGACCGCAGCCACCGTGTAGCTCCCTCATCCTGCATCCATGATCTTCATTGGGTATTCTGACTGCATGTACCCAAGCCTCTTTGAATTCTATTGAAGACAGTTGAGCTGGCCTACTTCCAGGTGAATGTAATATAGTGGGTTTGGCTGATGCGATCTCGGTGAAGCTGGCAAAAGAAAGCTAGTTTGTCTTAGTGACTGTGAGGGCTCCTCCCTTCCCCCATGAATAAGTAATTCATCTTCGGGAGTGGGGTCTTGGGCCAGTGCTCTGCTGTTGTGGGGGAGAGTTTTGAATGGAGGGAGACAAGCGGCCCTTTCTGCACCGACAGCTTGCTCCG
>NW_015270606.1:0-386 GCF_001447785.1 Gekko japonicus
TTTCCCCCCAGTGTGACCAGGGCCCATATTGTGTTCTTTGCATACAGAAGTATGGAAGAGGTCAGTTTTGGACATGAAGAGTATCCAACTGCCAGTGTTGGCTGAAGTTGTGATGTTCACAAAATGTACTGGCAATAATGGCAGTAAGCAGAGGTTTCAACACAGGAGTGTTAGAGTTCCACCCACAATCTCTAACCTATACATGAACAGATGCCCCATTTTGCACCAATTGTAGCCTCTAGGTTGTCTTCAAGAGTCGCCACCACCACACTATACTTTATCCTTGAGGATATAGAAGCATGGATCAGCACGGGCAGGTCCACGGAGCTCAGGAAGGCAGATAATTTTGGTGAAGGATTCTTTGGGTTAGCTCAAGGCACATAATG
>NW_015270607.1:0-386 GCF_001447785.1 Gekko japonicus
GATTCCCCTAAATCTACCAGTTAGCTCTGTTAAAGGAAGCATGTTAAAATGCACTAAGGAGAACAACCTATGATATGCAGGAACTTTAAGGATAAATATTTATCGTAAGAAAAGGGAAATAAAGCCACAAAACCCAGATAAATAGGTGAGCCAACTTGCTTAGCATCAGCTACAAGCATTTGTCAGTCCAGCTCTTCAGGCCTTTCTGTTACAACTGCACAGGCCCTGGTGAACCCCAGCACTGGTACATAACTCATAGAGAAACCTAGTTCAGCAATTTTCTATCCTCAGGCTCCAAGAGTTGGAACAGGAATCAGATTGAAACTAGCTCACGATAGCCGGGAGGAAGACAGATAGGGTAAGAGACAGACTGAACTTGGTTGCTG
>NW_015270608.1:0-386 GCF_001447785.1 Gekko japonicus
CCCTCTTCCACTCTTTCTCTGATCTGACAGCAAGCCATCCATAACATCAAACAATCTGAGATTCAAACCAACACTTCGAAATGCACCTGGAAGCAAACTTGGAGCCAATGTAGATCTTGTAGAACCCGGGAACATGATCACTGCATTCCTGTTAAGCATTATTCTCCATAATGTTTTGGACCAGTCATTTCCAAGAGGTCTTCAAAGGGAGGGCCCCGCTGGGATAATCCAACCCTGCTGTGCGCAGTCCATAGGTAACCCATGTTCGTTTGATGGGGTCCGATGGAATTGCTAGGACACTGTTCTCTGGTGACTGTCAAGGTCGTGAACGAGCAAACAGAGGCTGCTTCCATTGGACACCATTTAGGATTTTACATGTGAAAAAA
>NW_015270609.1:0-386 GCF_001447785.1 Gekko japonicus
GGGGCGGGGAGGAAGGGGATCCACTTGTCATGATGCAGCCCTCCCCCACCAGCTTATTTCCTTTGAACCCCCAGGGATGGAGAGAGCCGACTTTGCCTTTCCCCAGCTACGCAAGCCCACCAGCTTGCACGGATCCCCACTCACCTGCCCCCCTTATGACTGAGGTCCCCGATTCTGTAGCAGCCGCGGCACGCAGATCCCGCATCGGCCCCTCCCCTTGGGTTGGCTCCTCTTCCCCTTTCCCCTCGGCCTAGCTGAGCACGTGACTTCCGACTCCGCCTCGCTTTCCCTCTTCCTCCCGATTGCTGCTCACTGGACGCCAAGTGACCCTCTGGCTTCCTTTGGCCCGGGGGGGAACGGACTGGCGTTGCCGGTGCCGGAGGGAT
>NW_015270610.1:0-386 GCF_001447785.1 Gekko japonicus
CCAATCAACTTTCTTTTGGTTTATAGCTTCTGCCCGGTTCCAAAGAATGTATCTTCATATGGCACCAAAGTTTGGGGAGTTCTGACGTGTCAAAGGAAAATATTGTGCTACTGTAACATCACACTCCGGCATCACAGGATGATGCATGTGCTCTCAAAGGATTGAGGCATTAACAGCTCAGCACATCTCTGTGGCAATCATCATTTGTCATGTGTGAAGACCTCCCGGGGTCCTCCCACGGGTTTGCTTTCTGTATTATCAGCAGGGAAATGTAAGAGCCTTCGCAGGGAAGAGCGAAAAGGGAGCAGAGTCGGATTGTTTCATCAACCATCTTCATAGTTCTCTTGCAAAAACTATGTTTCATCATTAGAAGTGGTACATCTTGA
>NW_015270611.1:0-387 GCF_001447785.1 Gekko japonicus
GGTTCCAGCTCCTGCCAACCTAGCAGGAATTTGCAACTTCCCTAGCAGTCACGTGCTTAGTGTAATATCCTCTTTAATCCTAAATCTTCAGTCTTAAGCACACCTACTGCTAGAGAATAAGTCCCATGGAACTCACTAGGACTTTTGAAGAAGAGGATTACGTTGTGTTTCTGCTGTGTTAGACTATAAAACCATGGATGCCACGAGACTTTGAGCAAAACCACAGCAAATGGGACAACTTTAAAAGCAGCAAACTATGGGAACATACACCAGGCAGTATGGCTTTCAGTGTTGCTAACAGAAATACTGGAGCAATACATAGGCCAGGATTGGGGAAATGGAATTATCAATAGAACTTCTCCTGTGGAATATACACATGTCCAGTCA
>NW_015270612.1:0-386 GCF_001447785.1 Gekko japonicus
CCCTTTTGTCTTTTTGACTCACAACTGTGTTCCTTCCTCTTGCTTAGCACTATAGACCTTGCATATTCCAGCACTGGCAACCCTACCTGTGTCCTCACACTGAGCCCCCAATGGAAAGGCTTACCCTAAATTGCCATCTAGTCAGGCTGTGTAGGATAAGGACCTGGTGATGGGAAGGGGCAAGACCATGGGTGGGGTTGTTGCAGCATCCCAGCACATCTGTAGCCATCCCTAGACTTTCATGAGGCCTGGTCCTGTTGTGAGAAGCTATGCCAACTCATGAGGCCTGTGTGGCTCAATGGGACAGGATTAAAAGGGGGCAGGAAGCTGAGCCAGAGAAAAAGGCTCACACATCTGTGAAGAGGGGGAGGAATAAGGTGGTTGCA
>NW_015270613.1:0-386 GCF_001447785.1 Gekko japonicus
TCTTGGGGGATTGGCTACATTAGGGGTGCCCATCAGCTACCGGGTTCGAGTCAGCTGGCTATCATACTCTCATATCTTCAGGACCCAGTAAAAGGAATAAAAATTAAACATACGCACCAGCCTTAGATGTGGGTGCCCATCTTAACAAGCACTTGAACCCACTGTTCGAACAATGTTTCAGGTCTCTTTTACAGTGGCAGTTTCGGTTAGCTTTAAACACATTAAGGTTGATGTAGACCCCTTCACAATTGTTAAGACCATCAGGAGAATCACAATTCTCTGTGACAGTGAAGATATCAACCAATTACGGAATGTTTAGTTCCAGCAGCATTGTATCACTGATCACCTGGCTTTTAAATGTTAACTAGATTCAATGTAAAAAAACA
>NW_015270614.1:0-386 GCF_001447785.1 Gekko japonicus
CTCCACTCAGCAAGTTTGAAGCCTGAGCAGCAACATGAAATGGGGTGGGGAATAAGCAGGTGAAGGAGGACTGTGGAAGGGTGATGGCTACTGTCAGAGCACATGTTTTGCACACAAAAGGTTCCAAATTCAAATGGCTGCTGCTAGTCAGAGAGGACAGTACTGAATTAGTTGGTCCTCAGTGTTAGGCAGATTGGTGTCACCTCTCTAAATTGCTGAATCTTCTTTCTGTGGCACTGAAATCTGGATTAGGAAATAGTTTCTCCGCCTCTTTAAAGCTGCCGCTGTTTCTTATGATCCCGATATGGAAGTCCAGTATTTAAACCTGTTTTTGACCGATCAGGAATCTGTGACTTTTGTAAGACAGAAACTCCATCAAAGGTTGT
>NW_015270615.1:0-386 GCF_001447785.1 Gekko japonicus
GTTGACACCCAAGATAGTTTTCTGTTTCCACTGACCAGACTTTCCACTTATCCTATACATTACCATGCAAATTGTTCTCATTTTCCATGTTTCTCTTTTCCCATAACCAGGACTTAACATTAAACACACATTTATTTTAATTTTACTGTTCTAATGTTCAGTCCTTTTACATCAGAATAAGTCCTGGCAGTTCTTCAACAAAATTAAATACCAATATTTGTTATACACAATTTTTAGTATAATTCATTTGAAAACTAGTTATATGATCATTTTTGTTCACAGGATTCCACAGCCCTTCCAGATTGTTCTGACCTTCTTATAGTATGGCAGTTGGTTATTCATAAGAAACTCTTTTCTAGTCATCTTAATCTATTACTTTCAAAACA
>NW_015270616.1:0-386 GCF_001447785.1 Gekko japonicus
AATTCTTCCTGTCGTGGTAGGTGACCATGGCTTCAACGTTCTGTCTGGTGGGTATGTGGCTTTGCCTCACCCCTGTGTGTCCCTGGGGGACAGCAGGGGTTGCTTCCCTTGTTGCTTAATCATACCTGGCCTTCCTCTTACAGGTGACTTGCTCAATGGAAAGCCTGGTGACTGGCTGTTGGGCACAAGGGAAACTGAGGAGGCTGGTCTGCACAGCAGCTCAAGGATCATTTATCCAGCTGTGGACTTGCAGGACAGGGATATTGGTCTTGTTGTGGTCCCATTTACCACCCCTGCTGACTCCTCTGTGGGGTTCTGAGCAGGCTGTGTCCCTACCACCTAGTACATGGTTGAGAGCCAGGAAGAGCACAGCAACGGGGCAGCCA
>NW_015270617.1:0-386 GCF_001447785.1 Gekko japonicus
AGGTCTCCAGGTAGCAGTTTCCGGGATCGTCGTTGTCTCTTCTGGAGACTCTAGAGAGTTACTGCCGGACAGAGTAGGTACTGCTGAGCTGGATAGACCAAAGGTGTAAGGCTGCTTCCTGGGTTTCTAAGGGGGCCTACTCTAGAGCAGTGCATTCCATTTAGTCTTTATGGGGACGCCTTGCCTGTTGCCCAGAGGAACCTACGGGCTCAGACTCGGTGCTGTTCTACCAAATGTCCCCTCCTCCGGTACGGAACTCAGGTTGGGTCCGGTAGGAAATCTCTGCTTACATTTGAGCCTTCATGTAGACAGAAATGCAAGAAGACAATAGTGGTAGCCAGTGCTCCCTCTAAGCTGCCGGAGTCTTGCGAGCAAAAATTCTACTT
>NW_015270618.1:0-386 GCF_001447785.1 Gekko japonicus
TTTACCGCTGCTTTGACAATTTCAAATACTGGAAGGCTGTGTGTGTGTCAACCCCTTACCCTCCTTACGATTTGTTTGTAATCCCTCAAAGGGATTCAGTTTGCTTCCTAGCCAAACCTCTGGAAACTAAAGTCTAATTACGTACAAGAAATGATACACAATGGCATACAATAAATGGTAACCATGTAGGCAAATACTTAAAGTACATAATCTAGTCATGAGGAAAACATTCAGCCGAGCACAAATATGAAGTTGCAGTCAGACACTAAAAAATGAAGAGACTGTGTTTTTTTAAAAAAAATCCTTTCTCCAGGAACCTTTCTTTATAATTTTTACCACTAGATGGCACACGTACTCTCAGAATTACAGCCTCTTGTTTTACACAA
>NW_015270619.1:0-386 GCF_001447785.1 Gekko japonicus
TGCCACCTGGACCTCTCTCCTTGCTTTATAGTTCCTCACTTTCTGCTTGTTGCAAGTCTGCACTGTCCCCACTATTGCTGGCCAGGCCACAGTGCCCAGCAGCCAGACTCTGTCCCTATATCCTTCACTCCCTCAAGCACAAGGATGCCCCCATCATCATCTCTGGAATGCTGGCAGATCTTAATATAAACTCCTTCACTTTCCCTGTTAACTTATGATAACTCAGTGTTATGCTGTAATCAGTATTTGTCCTTACACCCATTAGCAATTGCTAATTTATGCAGCAATGCAGTACAATAAAATTCAATACAGTACAGTGCAGTATAAACCCCCATCCCCTACCCATGTCTTGAAATGATACAACCAGGGGTCATTTCCTGCAGAAG
>NW_015270620.1:0-386 GCF_001447785.1 Gekko japonicus
TGGTCCCAGGGACTGCTGCCAAGGGCTGGCAAGTCTAGTGGTAGCCAAGCCAAGAGGTGTCGACATCAGCAGCACTTCCAAAGGAACCACACTTCCAAAGCAGGAGTGGTGCAGAGCAGAAAGTTGAATAGCACATCCCCAACTTAAAAAGCTCATGGCCTAGAATCATCCTCAGTTAAGGCATCGCGCCCGATTTACCTTTCTCAACAGTCCCAGAAACATTGATGCATTTGGTCTCCAATCCAGCACATCTCACGCTGCTCAGTACGCAGGCGGAACTATTGACAGCAAAGCAGGAGGGACACACCAGCTTGCTCTGAGTGGTGTCCGCAGGTGGTGCTGCAATATAGGTAAAGAGGGGTTAAAAAGGTAAAGGTAAAGGTTCC
>NW_015270621.1:0-386 GCF_001447785.1 Gekko japonicus
CAGATCAACACAGCTACCCTCTGAAACGACTAATTTTTGAGGTGTGTATTTTTTTAAGGTTTTCAACTACTTTCAGGTGTGAGCGTGCACAGTGCGCGGTGACCCATCAAGCTGAATGCAGCTGACACTATGCATGGTGGCTCATCAAGAGCTGAGGGAAAGCCCTGTACAGTGGGATCTAGTGATACCCTTGTAGAAGACCAACTGCTGTACATACCTGGTTCTGTCAGCACTGCAGATATTCAATAAGGTTATTCATTAACAGCCATTTCGATACTCCCAGGTAAGTGTCATGTGACATGCATGTCCACTTTTTAGAAAAATAGTCAGCAAAAAATCTAGCTGTGTAATCTGTGCTGTATGTTTCATGGAAGTAAGAAAGCATC
>NW_015270622.1:0-386 GCF_001447785.1 Gekko japonicus
CCCCCCCCAATAAAGAGCATTGTCTGCACGTACACCTATGTTGGAGTCCAGAAGCACTCCTAGCAGTGGGGTTGGCAGCCACTGCAAACATATTCCAGGAGCTGCTCTGGGCCCAGCCACGCTGGCAGTGAAATCCAGGAGCTGTATTAGGTCCAACCAATCTGGTCCCAGCAGAGTCTGGGAGCTGCCCTGGGCCCACTTGCAGAGTCTGGGAGTTGGATCAGCAGTGACCGGGAACTGCATGGGGCCTAATTCAGTAACAGGGGGCAGGGTGCTGCACCTGTGCTGAGTGAGCAAGTGTGTGTGTGTGGGGGGGGAATGGGATCCCCCCTGCAAGTCTCATGGTCTCCCACTTTTATCAATAAATCCTAAATCCTAATCATGGC
>NW_015270623.1:0-386 GCF_001447785.1 Gekko japonicus
GCGAGAGAACAAAAGAAAACGAAAAACTGAGGGCCATAAACACAAAAGAAGGAAACAGACAGAAAAGGCAGATGTGAAACTGTCCGATACAGCTTCCAAAGAACTGTGTGTAAAACAAGAAGGCATGGAAAACAAAACCCACACAGTGGACACAGATGAGACTGAACCCCCTGAAATTATAACAATAGAAGATGGTGATGTGAACACGGAAATAAGTTCTATTTCTGGTAACTTTTTACGCTATTGTCCATAATGCTTTAGAAAATGTTGGGAAGGTAGTCCCATTATCACAGGGTTGGTCCTGCCTAGATTTCCATGGGTTCAAGGAAAGGGTGATTATTGCAGATCCCCCCTTCTGTGGAACCCCATCCCTAAATGCAGGGGGG
>NW_015270624.1:0-386 GCF_001447785.1 Gekko japonicus
TTATTCCATGAGCTGGGGAGAGCTGGGAATATATGTTATGGTGGAATGAAATCGGGAGAAAAACAAAGACAAGATAATCTGCTGTTGATGTAGCTGTTGTACTGTTTTGCAGGTGCTTCGGGCTGCGATTGGAAGTTCGTACCAACACCGGGTGATGAGCCCCTTCCAGATGGCGGCACCAGATCTCAAAAGCTGCCCTAATACCTGGAAGTTCCCTTTCCCAAATCACATAGTTGTATGTGGTAGGCGTGATTTTCCAGGAATAGTAATCACAGGGCCATGGTGGTTGCTGTTGAGAGAGGAAGCAGCAATGTCCATGCTGGAGGTATTGGTTTCACTAAGCACGGCAGCCTAGGATCTGGGAAACACAGCAAGGATTCAGAGGT
>NW_015270625.1:0-386 GCF_001447785.1 Gekko japonicus
GAAGAGTGTTTAACCTCCCCCGCGCCCTGTTTCTCCATGCAGCACTGCTCTAGGCATGACTCCATGATGGTCATTCAATTCCGGCATTGGGGAGTGATGGGAACATGTAATTATAACCCAAGTAGAGACTCAGCAGAGGTTGGAAGAAGACATGGCCAGAGTGCTGAATCCAGCAGAGGTGGCCATCCTTCTCTGGGAGCAGGAAATCTCAGGTCGTGAGACCCTTTAACTGCTTAAGTGGTTTATTTCTCACAGCACCCAAGTAATTCTCCCACAGTGCACAGTTTGGGAACTGCTACATTGGAATTAAGAATTAAGTTATAGCAAAGCAGTGTCTTATCTTTAGCTGTATCTTAACTTATGAGAGCCAGTTTGGAGTAGTGGTT
>NW_015270626.1:0-386 GCF_001447785.1 Gekko japonicus
AGAGTGGTCTTCATGTGTGATTATACCTGCCTATACCTCCACAAAAAAGGTCTGGCACCCATTTTACATGAGACAAGATTTAAACTTGCTTTTGTTAAGAAAGTCTGCAATGTTAGACCATGAACTGAGTGTAAACAAAGAAACAGTTCTTTCTAGTTACAGCACAGCTGGTTCAAATATTCCTGTTTCATGATAAAAAGTAAAGTGAAATCTTCCCAAGTGCCTTGAGAGATTTTGTGCTCCATAATGGTATATTAAAAGATTGAATGTGACAAGTGACACTAGATCATGTACTCCAGGCCCAAGTGGACGGATTGATAGAAGATTAAATGTTTTCTGAAATACATTTTAAAACACACACACACTCACACATTTCAAGGCTCACA
>NW_015270627.1:0-386 GCF_001447785.1 Gekko japonicus
AAAATGCCATTGGAAAGTCCCTTTAGGCAAAAATTTGGAAACCACTTCCGCGGTTGGAGGAGAGCCTTTTCCTGACAGAAGAAATTCTCACTTCCTCTGGGGAAAATGGAGATGTTGGCAAAGCTGGAAGCTCATTTGCAGCATGTCAGGGAAATGTCTCTCTGCTAAACATTAGCTGTGGATTTTCAAGCCATGCGACAAAGCCCTTATTTCCATTCTTCGTGGGGTTTTCCCCCTTTAAAAAAGACATCTGGATTTCTTTGCCATTGATGTGACTACGCTTTAGTCACTTAAAAGACTATTTCACAAAACACACAGGAGGAGAAACTGTGCGGGCCAGCTGTGCATGGCTGCATACATTAGTTAAAGGTAAAGGTTCCCTTGCT
>NW_015270628.1:0-386 GCF_001447785.1 Gekko japonicus
ACATACCTAACCACATTTTTCATTAACTCATAAGGAAATCCTCTCTTGGTTTAGACTCAAATCTCCCAAATGTCTAGAGAATTTCATAGCTCTGAGTTCTCAAATCCTGGATTTCCTACCTGTCGTGCTAATACCCCTTGCCCTATACTGACAGGGTAAATTCACTTGGGAAATCACTATCTTTCAAAAAAAATAATAATTTATATTTGCTGAAGTGATGCCTGCCTTGATGGATCGAAGAGTCCATCACAATTCATCAGAATGGAAACTTGGGAAATGATCTCAAATTTAAACTAAATTGACATTGGTGGCTGAGTATCCTTTTGGGTCAAAGAGTACTAGACTAGACCATGTTCATCTTGCAGACTCTAACCTGGGAGAACCGG
>NW_015270629.1:0-386 GCF_001447785.1 Gekko japonicus
ATGTTCCCCTGCCAAACTGTGTAGTCTCTGGCACCCCTAACATGTGGCAATACCTTGGGTGATACTTCCAGCAGCTAGAATGAGTGGACAGAGGCAGAATCCTACCACTTGCAAACCTCCCTCCTGCTACAAACGTATTTCTCATATTTTCTTCTCTCCTACAATCCCAGCCCTTAATTTAAAAAAAACAAACAAAAAACAAACACAAACTGATTTGCACCAAACGCGCCCAAATCATTCCCAAACCAAAAACAAAGTATGTGCATATTAAGATTTTTCTCCCTCATTCTCAACAGCTGTCAAGGCTATTTGTGCCACTGACAAAATTCTGATTTAAAGAAGGAAAATACAAGTGCTTCTGTGAGGAAGGAAGGAAGGAAGGAAGG
>NW_015270630.1:0-386 GCF_001447785.1 Gekko japonicus
AGTGTTTCATCACACTACCTGGGACCATAAACAGCACCCATGTTTCTGGAGGAGGGCAATTCCCCCCAACCACCCTTTGTTAAAACAACAGCCAAAAAAAGAACACCCATAATTGCTCTCAGGAGAAAAAAAAATGCCTCTTATTTCTGTCTCGGACAAAGAAGCCCTGAGGGAGGACTGTCTGAGGAATAGAAGCATTAATGATGTATTAGTGCATCAAAGATTGTTGTTTTTCTCAGGACATGGAGTGCTACACTGGCTTTGATGATGTAGAGCAGTCACAGGAGGCTTGGACTGAATACTGGAGGTTATTTAAGGATTTTGCTTTTTTTTCCCCCTTTCCCTTCAAATAGACAGAGAGATAGATAGATGATAGACAGACAGAC
>NW_015270631.1:0-386 GCF_001447785.1 Gekko japonicus
GTACAGGGGGAAAGCCGAGGTGGAAAAGTTCCATTTCCCTGAGAAGAGTTTGGTTCATGGATCTTCAGCTCCAAGCCGCTATTCCACAGGCTCGTCCACACACACCGTGCATTCGGAACAAAGCGACAAAAGATAGCTTTGGTCAAGAAGACCCTAAATTGATGCCTCCAGAGGAATAACTACAGTGATCCATTAACAGAGCTTTTTAAGTATCCCAGGCTCTGAAGTCAAGGGGCTCTGAAGGATGCAGCTTCACTCAGGGTGAAATGGTAAGTATTTTGTTGATGCTGAGCGGAAATGGAATGTCAGATAAACCACTGGATTTGTGGCTGAAGTAAGTTTTGAAGCAGAAACTTCTTGGCTCACAGACTGTGCCATTAGTCATT
>NW_015270632.1:0-386 GCF_001447785.1 Gekko japonicus
GAGCACTGCAACCCACCCAAGAGTCCCGGCCCACGGACTGAAGATCACTGATGCAGAGGGTAAGAACTGTGAGTTAGAAAGCCTCTCTTTCCAGTCACGGACTTGTTTCATTGGCTTTAAATAGAGCTCTGTATCTCTCTCAGCCTCCATGTCTCATCTACCGCATGGAAGGATGGCAGCGGCTTGCCTGGCGAAGGACTCGTAAGGATTGGTGCGATGCTATCCAAGAAGCACTCCGAACACTATCAAGTGCTGTATCGATGCGTCTTCTTCATTAGCCATTTGGAGGCACTTCAGAAGCAATGACCTTGCCTGTTTCTGGGTAGGTCGGGGGCCCCCCACCCTTTTGGAGCTTGAGGGCATCTTTGGAATTCTGACATAGGGTG
>NW_015270633.1:0-386 GCF_001447785.1 Gekko japonicus
TGGCTCTGGGATTCAGACGTTTAGTGCCTTTGAACGTGAAGGTCTGCTGGGTTATTCCTACCTCTTTGCCTAACTGAACCAACCAACCAGTTGCCAACAATTGGCTGACACAACTCTAGCTGGAAGTGCCCTGCTTCTTGAGTCCGTATTGTTGGTGAGGTTAGCAGGATGGAATCATTTTTGTCACTGCCCCCGGGCTGTGGGATTCATTTGGCTCCCCCTCTTAGCGTTCCAGTTTCCTGTTAAAACCTGTTTCTTCCTAGAAAGCCTTTGGAGCTGTGTAAATTTGACACTTTTTGCCCTCAGATTTTTCACTCTTGCTGCTGTTGCTGTTTTTTAAATACATGTTTATTGATACAGATGTTTTATGAATGCCATGTTTTTGC
>NW_015270634.1:0-386 GCF_001447785.1 Gekko japonicus
CTCGGTAGAGACTTCTTCCGGGTCTTGGAACTCTGTTTGGGAGAGGGAATAAGTTGGGAAGGACTGGGAATCAAGAGAGGCACACTCTGAAAAAGGGTTGTGAGCCTAGCCTACTGCAATATGCACATGCAACAGATGGGTCAGGAGAGGCTGTTAAAGGACCACTTCACTGAGAGTCTACTTGATTAGAACTACCAGGCGATGGTCACAGAAAGATGTCTAGAGATTGTTTGAAATCGGGCCAGGAATGGAATCCTTTTATGTAGCTCCTGAGCAAAGAAGAAGAGAAAGGGCGGGCATAAATATTTTTCCACTCCCTTGAATGGGGTATTAGTCCAGTAGCACCTCAAAAGCTAAGAAATTTGTGGCAGGGTATGAGCTTTGGT
>NW_015270635.1:0-386 GCF_001447785.1 Gekko japonicus
TAAAGAGGAAAATCTTTATCAAGGCAGAGGAATGCGTCAATCGCTCCTGCAACCCGATTGCTCTTTTGTGCCCAGGAAGCTTGATCTCCTAATGAAAGCTTGCCAAGGGGAAGTTCCTTCCAAATTTTGCAATCCAAAAAATGCCAGAAAAGCATACGGTTCACCTGCAGCATTTCAGGAACGCACGTTTCATTCAGTTACGCCTGCAGCGAGAGATAAGGGCCAATCCCGGCCATTACTCTGTGCCTGCAGGAGGGTCCCAGGCCCTGATCGAATCTGATCTGAGAAGTCATTCCAGGAATCGTTTATTTTTATTCATTTATTTTAAGTATTTATACCCCTATTTTTCTCCCCAGGGCATAGGAGTGCCAGCTGTGGGCAGGGCC
>NW_015270636.1:0-386 GCF_001447785.1 Gekko japonicus
TGCATTTTGGAACGTTGGAGTCCACTATGCCTTTATATATAAGAGAGAGATGTTGGAAAATATACAGACAGCTAGACAGATAGATCCACTCAGGAGACTTTTGAAGAAGTTCCTCAGCAAAACTTTCATGGCTGTTCGGAAGAAGCCATACAGACTGTGTGGTTGGTTCCATCTGATTGGCTCCTTCAAGCATGTCAAATTCAACTGTCAAATATGTTCGCAGCAAAATTTGCAGCATCCCTACCCATAAAATGTAAACCTGTGTATAAACATACATGGACACAGAAATGAGTACAGCTGATGTTCTGTGTGGAGTCAGTTCTGCTTATCCCCTCATTTGCTCCCTTGCTAACACACCATTCACACTGGGCTCTGAACTGAATGCT
>NW_015270637.1:0-386 GCF_001447785.1 Gekko japonicus
CAAAATCATCCTTATAAAAGAAAACAGATTTGCTCATCAGGAATCAACAGACTTTTTATTGTGATTGGTTCTGCCATTGTAAATACTTTGAGGATTGCAAGGTTACCGCCTGATCCCTGGTGGCAAAAGGAGATGGGTTTGGGGTATCCCATAGTAGCCACAAGGCAACTGCTTTGTCCCTCTCAAGTAGAGTTGCGACTTTTTATATCAGATATAGCACATTGTAGCCAGCCTTGAACAGTGGGCCTTTAAAGAAATTGATGGAAAATGAAGAGTTTCCTCGTATCCAGGAGAAACTCCTTTAACCTTGTATTTGTGTCTAGGTGTATTTGAGTATCTACGAATAGTTAATTGAATAAGAACATCTTGCTTACTTATAATGAATA
>NW_015270638.1:0-386 GCF_001447785.1 Gekko japonicus
GGAGACAAAATGGCGACCGGAGATGCGAATACCGCCACAACAGCACAAACGATAACAAAGGAAGACTTAAAAGAAACTTTAACGCAATTTAAAACAGAGATTCTTGAAAATCTGCACGAAATACTTAAGCCGATGGCGGAGCAACTGGAATCGGTAAAAGCATCTATCCAAAATGCTGTGCAACTAGCTGACACGGCCCTCGAGACTGCCATTACAAATCAAAACGACATTCAAAAACTGCAAAAACATCAAGACTGGTCGAGAGAACGGATACTAATACTCGAACACCGCTCTAGGGAACGATTTCTGAAATTTCGAGGAATCCCGGAGCTTGCAGAAGGGAACGAGCAACTTACGTCCTTCCTTTCCACCTGGCTGGCTAATAC
>NW_015270639.1:0-386 GCF_001447785.1 Gekko japonicus
ATTTCTGCCAGTCCCCATTAGCGCCCTCCAGCGGAGATCGCGTCGCCAGTGCAGCTGCCTTGTGAAGAGCCTTGAATTTTGCATGCACCCACTAGGGAAGCCTGAAGAACCAAAGGTGGGCCTAGCAGGATCTTGGGCTGCACGAGGAGGAAGTGGCACCCTGCAGCAAAGCATGCTGGAAACGATCAAGTGACGCTTTCTTCCCCCCCTGAATGGATGAGGAAGCTGCATCTGTTGACTCTGCCTGCCTGTTGTGTACTTGTCACATAGAGCCACTTGCTTCTCCCACCGGCTGGGGCGAGCGGAGGCTTTTGGCAAGGGAGGAGCGGGGCAGCAGGCCAGCGCAGCATTCTCCTTAGGTGGCGCTTTAGGCAACTGCCTAACCT
>NW_015270640.1:0-386 GCF_001447785.1 Gekko japonicus
ACTGTCAAGCTTTTAGGCAAGTTGTTTTGTTACAGTTGATACTTGTAATTATATATTGTTAACTGTTCACTCATTATTTTTATTATCTTGAGTATTATGTCAATTTCTGATTACATGAAGCAGATCTCAATAATAGTTACTGGTTGTACTCATGAGTAAGCCTTGCTAAGGTCATAGAAGTTTACTTCTGAATGTGTTTAAGATTGAAGTCTGTGTGATTGGTTCTGCAGGTTATCAGCATTGATGTAATCACCTTTATAAATTGATTATACTTTTTGTTTGCTTTGGCTGATATGTTTCTAACCTGGGGAGAGAATCATCATGTATTCTGTTCTGGTCTTGGAGTTGAGAGCAATATTTCCTCTAAGCTGTGGAATCTTGTGAGC
>NW_015270641.1:0-386 GCF_001447785.1 Gekko japonicus
AGTTCCAAAACCAGGAATTAAGAGAAGGTGAATGGTACAAATAGAACACGGTACTTTATTACTTAAAGGATCATGTCACTAATGTCTCTTTTGTTAGAAAGGGATTACAGCAAGGCAACAGAGCGCGGTGTCTTAGTGCACCCTGATTAGAGTAAAATGCCTTGAACAATAGCCGAAGATCCTTCAGTGCCGCTGCAGCTTCCGTTTCCTCTCAAGGGATTCTCTCATGTCAGGGACTGTCCCTGTCTCAGCTTGTGGCACACAGAAAGCCTCAACTAAAGGCACAGGACAGTTGTCTCCAGCCAAGTTGGCAACCCTAGGCACACCACACAGGCTGGCTATGGTGTCATTATGAGTACCATGCAGGGTTGCCAGCCTCCAGGTGG
>NW_015270642.1:0-386 GCF_001447785.1 Gekko japonicus
GTGTGAATGCAGGCCCCAAGTGGACCCAGACTGGCTTAGCGTCGTGGGCTCTCGCGCTGTGCCCAGAGATCTGGTGTGCCTGCAGAGCCTGGCACCGATCAGCAGATGGCGCCATCCCCAATTCAGGAATTTGGATGGCGATTTCTCCTACCGCCCTTCCCTCCAGGAGCCCTGGCTTCCCGGAACTGGAGACATCTGGGCATCGTAGGGTCGCTTTCAGTACTCCCTCTAAGCTGAGCACATAAGCAGCCGCTCATTAACACAGGATGCCCCGCTCAGTAGCAACCTGGAGCCCCGCGGGGTCTCGCGCGGCCCGTTGCCCTTTTTAAGAATATAACAGTTACGTTCTGCTCAGGATGCGATCTGCTCCACAGAGCTGAGTGGGG
>NW_015270643.1:0-386 GCF_001447785.1 Gekko japonicus
CTGCCCCCTGCCCTTCCCACACATAAAGTGCCACCACCTGTCTGACTCATGTAATGGCGGTAAGGCAGGCAGTTGTAGTGGGAGCAGGGGCAGTTCTGGCTAGGCTGCACCACCTGCCTCCCTTAAAATGGCAGTCAAGGTTTCACAATACAGTGTTGCTGATTCTCAGTGTCTCTCCCGACCACAATAAATTTTTGAATTTGTGAATTTTTCTGAAAACTTCCCTGGGTCTGTAGACAAATACCCCATTCTCTGGGGATTTTGATCTACCAGGGGCTAGGTTCAAAATTAGACGTATGGTTTCCCTCATCACTGTTCTGCTTGATAGGCTGCCAAGGATAGGGAAATGCTCAGTGTAAGGATATCATGGCGTAAAAAGTGCTACA
>NW_015270644.1:0-386 GCF_001447785.1 Gekko japonicus
CAGCATCTGGAGAAGGCAGGAGACCCGCTCTGATGCTGGATCAAGATGCATGCAGACTTGCATGGGGCTTGAGGGAAGACCTTTTCACCTCTTCGTTATGAGTTGGAGTTGTTCATTGTCAGCCCACTGCTAAGAGTCATGAATCACCCTTGTCTGGAATGGACTTCCAGCAAACACTATTTCCTCTAAGGCTAGTGGGAAACCTCAATTGCGCTTGTCCCAGTGGTTTGAGGCCCAGGCTGACCTTAAGATGAAAACGCAGAGTCAGTGAGAAGACTTTTGATCTCGGGATCCTTGGGGTGGAATCTTTGACTCCTGTCCCACGTCCTGGGGAACAGAAGTTGAGCGCACCTTGGAGGCCATAACTGGCAAACAATGCGAGTTAA
>NW_015270645.1:0-386 GCF_001447785.1 Gekko japonicus
GCTGAGGATCCAATTTACGCGAAGCACAAGTTAATGCTGGGACACCGTAGTTACGCAAAGGCTAACCGATTTCACCCAGACAGCTCGAGTGCTTATGAAGAAAAGTTATTTCCCAAAGTTGTGCTCCTTTTGAGCTATGCAGATTTTTAATTTTGTAAATAAATGGTTAGTATTAAAATAGATGGGATATTGGATCCTACCAGTTTTTCCACTTGTGAAAGAGAGAGGAGGGGACTCACTGAACCACAGAAAATGTTATGCTGGGAATCGTGAAACCAATGGGGGCAAAGGCCACAAGGAAAGGGGGAATGTGGTAAAGAGCAGAAAAGCCTGTAGGATCCAACCTATTGTTTTTACATCATCAATATATCTAACTAGGAATAAGG
>NW_015270646.1:0-386 GCF_001447785.1 Gekko japonicus
CCCCCCCACCCCAAATCTCCTGGTGTTTCTCAATCCAGAGCTGGCAAACCTATGCCTAAACTCCCCAAGGCACCACGGCACCTGGGGCAAGGATGGATCTGCTACAGTTGCCCAGGGGGTTGCCCAGTTGTGGCAACCAGGGACGTCCCCCCAAAAAACTATATAGCATGTGTAACATAACACATGGCATAATCCCCACTACAGAAGGAAATAAAAGGCAGTATAACAACACACGAGGAAACACTTTCTCTCTCACCTTCTTCCAAAGCATTGTAAACAATACCCAGTGCGCCATATATTTAGCTGAAACATTGAGAATTCTTTCTCTGGGCCCTTGGATAGTCAACAGTGTCATATCCCACACATGTGGCACCTGGAGATCTCCC
>NW_015270647.1:0-386 GCF_001447785.1 Gekko japonicus
GTGCGACTGAACAACAACAACTTGGGGTCCACGATTGGCGAGAGGGAATCAGACGCTGCGACGGTCCCCAGAGTTCTCAGTTTCTGTCGGAGAATCCAGCACAAGCTGGGAACCTAACTTTAGAGTCCTTAATTTGGAAGGAGAGGAAAGGAAATACCTTTTTACAATGAAATCCACACAATTAGTGACAGCCAGACCCCCGAAAGCCAAATGAGAGGTTTTTCCTGATAGCGCGATCCAGCCGATTTCATACACTGAACAACACAGCCTCCCAAAAAGGAAGGCACAACCCCAACAGAAATTAAAACAAACCTCCCCGTTCAGTGGCATGGGGTTTGGATGGGAGAACATCCGGGGAGGGGGGGTTGTTTGGTGTAGTGGTTAAG
>NW_015270648.1:0-386 GCF_001447785.1 Gekko japonicus
TTTCTCAATAACTGTTTTCAAAAAGGAAACACTTGGGGGGTGGGGTGGAAACATTCAGGGAGAAGAAAATCATGGGTAACTGAGGGGAAATTAAGGTATACAGGCCGTAATGGATGCAAGCCATTTCAGCAAACCCTCTCACTCCCCCCACCCACCCCACGAACTTCCAAAATCACGTGGAAGGTCGTGGGAGTGTCGTTAATAGAGATGGCCATGAAACTCCAGTTCACAAACCACAAACCAGCAATGCTCATCGCAAAATTAGGTTTGTGACGAGGTTTATGCCTATCCCTAGTTAAAAAGCTGCTTGTTACATCTCCAACACCATATCTGGGAGAACATAGTTTTAGTGTGGTCATCCAACTTCCTTCAAGCAAAGATATACA
>NW_015270649.1:0-386 GCF_001447785.1 Gekko japonicus
ACCTGCTAGGACTGCAATCCTATCCTAGCTGGATGAGGGTAGAAGAGGTGATAAATCCATGACACCATCAAAACTCCAAATTAAGATGGAGGAACTTTAAGCCAATGTAATTTATTTGCTGTTGTACATATTCTGGTGCAAGGGGGAAGAAACACGAGAGAGATTAGGTCATGGTGGGGGGAAAGCCGAGGAGCTTTAGGCATAGTCCTGATCCCATGTTTCCTCATCTCAAAGTCTGGTCTCTATGCTGGCATAACATTACAACAGCAAAGAGATGCCTTAAGGAAACACATGCCCACTGAAGTCAACAGAGTGACAAACAGAACTGTTTCTACTCTTCAGTCACAGAGCTTCCACTAAGCATAGGATACAGATTAGCTCTGCAA
>NW_015270650.1:0-386 GCF_001447785.1 Gekko japonicus
GAGCAATTTAAGATGGGTGGAAGAGGGATGTTGAACAATAAGTCCTATGAGAAAAGTTTGAAGGACTGGGTGATGTTTAGCCTGGAGAAGAGGAGGAACGAGACATGGCCACGTTCTTCCAGTGCTTTTGAAGGGCTGTCAGGTGGAAGAGGGCAAAGGCTAGTTCTCTGTTGCAAGATCTTTTGGGCTTAAGTTACCGGAGGGTAGCTTCCAGGTGACCAGTAGGAGGAACTTTCTAATTGTAACAGTGGTTCAGTGGGGGAACCAACTCCCCAGGGGTGGGTAAGCTATCTCCCTCTCCGGAGACCTTTCAGTTGAACCTTCACAGATGTCTTTCAGGAATGCTTGAGTTTTGGGTTTCCTGCATTGAACAGGGGGTTGGACTA
>NW_015270651.1:0-387 GCF_001447785.1 Gekko japonicus
TCTTGAAAGCTCATACTCAGAAAATCTTGTTGGTCTCAGAGGTGCAACTGGACTCAAATGTAGTTGTTCTACTGAACACCAACATGACTACTCTCTGAAATTAACTGCATTATATCATCCACTGATCTTGTTTTACCATCACTTGAGTCTTCCAAAAGAACCAGGAAGATAGCAGAGCGCTACTGATGAACAATATATTCATACAAGGCACCTGTTGCCCTTCTTTCCCATTATAGAAAACACTTAACATAGTATGTTCAAAAATCCCACTCCCACCTTCCCCCAAAAAATAATTTTAAGATTTGCTTCCTTCAGACATATGTTGGTAAATCCTAAAGCCAATTAATTACCTTTGGCTATTAGGCTGTGGAAGGTCAGTAGTTCAGC
>NW_015270652.1:0-386 GCF_001447785.1 Gekko japonicus
ATGGTTGGTATACGAAGGGAAGAGGGATTCACAATCAGTTCATTGCAATGCATTCCTCTTTGGCCTTGGGCACAGTGGGAGGCACCTCACCTGCCTGCCCATTTCTTCAAAAGGTAAAGAACACTTCCCTTTATAAAGCAGCCAATGAAGAGAAGCATCCTGCCCCTCCCTTCTTCATCCCAACCCCCCAGGGGAAAGCTGGGGGAGAGGGAGGGGCTGCGAAGGGAAGCGCAGCCATTCAACTTTCTGCCCTTTTCTCAGTCTGAAAAAAAAGAGAGAAGATCAGTGAAGGGGTTCCTTTTTAGAAGTCTCTTCCATCTTTCAGAAAGCTTGAAGCCCTTAGTTCTGCCTTCCCACTCAGGGGAAGGGCATACCTGAATAGAAGA
>NW_015270653.1:0-386 GCF_001447785.1 Gekko japonicus
TGGCGTCTCTTATGTTCTTATGACCCCATGGTTTTGCACTGTCCCAAAGGGATCCGGGCCAAGAGAATTTGAAGCGTTATCCATTCCGCCAACCACCAGAATCCCCAAGAACAGCCCCTCCTCCATGTATTTCAGTATATTCTGATATTTCTGAATCGATTTGCAGATTCTGTTTCAGGAGTCTGCAGAAAGTGGAATGCACAGTTTTTACACTCTGGGAAATGTTCCCTTTGAGGCACTGGGTGTTCTTACACCCCAAATCACAGCCTAACTATCTGTCTCAATACTACGGTACATGACTGAAAGCCTTTCTCCACCTGCTCATTTACTCTGCAGTCACACAACACCCTTTCAATCTGAAATGTTTGTAAACTGAACACAATAGA
>NW_015270654.1:0-386 GCF_001447785.1 Gekko japonicus
TAAACAGAAGAACCACTCAGACCTGTAGCCAGTGGTGGCGCGCTGAGGGCAGTGCCCTCTATTGAATTTTCAGCACCCCCATGGCTCACCCTTCGTGGCCACCTCCACTGGCAATGTGCCCCCTCTCCTTAGCCTCCACTCACAGCCGCTGCTCAGGGCTTGCTGAGCAGGCTCCTTGTGCGGGCTGTGCCCACCACTGCCACCTCTTCCTCGCCATGCAGCTGTGGGCTCTTCATGCCACCAGGCAGCTGCTGCCCCAGTGCCTGAGAAAGGCAGGTGGAGAAAGAGCAGGCTGGTATAAGTGTACCCGGCAGGAGCCCCTGGAAAGGAATAGGTAGTGCTTCCCCAAATAGGAAGCACTTCCCTAATAAGCCGAGGCTTCAGTG
>NW_015270655.1:0-386 GCF_001447785.1 Gekko japonicus
TCACAAGGCGAAGCGGCTTTAGGCTAAGTGGTAACCTCTGAGCAGTCTGGCCAGAGGATTGCCTCCTCTGCCTGGCCATGGTTCTTCAAGTCCTTGGGCAGAGTGAGTCTTCCCCAGACTTCAAAGCAGAGGCGCCAGGAACTGGATCCGAGACCGGAGGATCTAGGGCTCCCCTTCCCTACATTTTGGTAGTGACATCCCCCCCCATCACCAAAGAACCACAATTTTATTTAAAGCTGCATCCTTTTATATTGCCAATAGAAAAGTGAATGGGGAGAAGTGCTGATCATCTTAGGTAGTCTGAGGCTCCAACCCTCAGATGGCTCAGTGACAGAGCATCTCCTTTGCAGGGGTCATTTTTGCAAAAAAAGAGGTGCAGGAGCTCA
>NW_015270656.1:0-386 GCF_001447785.1 Gekko japonicus
AAAAGGTAAAATATACTTGGCAATTCATCTCTAAGTGTGTTCCTCTTATTGTTTCCATGCCTTCTGTGGTACAGTGTTGTGACTAATTTTCTGAAAAACAGTAGGCTGAAATTAGCTTTTCTCAGTAAGATATTTCTGCTTCGATATTTCATATCTTGTATTTACACTTTTGGTCTGCAGCCTTTTTTCACTACGTTATTCTCCTGCTTTACCAGAAGAAGAGCCTCTCAAATGCTGGTGCAATGTAAGCAGATTAATTCAGTTGTTTACCATTGGGAGCTAAGCAGAGCATGCATATTACATCTGTCTTGCAGTCACTCCATTGGTTACCAAATAATTTCTGAGTTCAATCCAAAATATTGGTCATCACCTACGAAGCCCTTCAT
>NW_015270657.1:0-386 GCF_001447785.1 Gekko japonicus
TTACCTGGTTAATGTGTCAAGAGCCACCTGGAAAAGCTCTTTCAGACCCACACTACTGTACCCCAGGCACCTCTCTCCCAGCAGCTGAAGGGAGAGGAACTTTGGTGCTCCTCTAAGCCCAACAGTGCTGAACAAACTACAAGAAGCACTGAGCAAAGTGAGAGTCCACCTGGAAGAAACACCTAGGGAATTGCAGAGCATGGCTCTTCCATGTTCTTACAAGCCCTGCTAGCACTGATGAGGTTTAGGAGAGTTTGAAAGAGCCACACACTCTGCCGTCTCCTGGGTACACTACTCACAACAGGAAATGGAAGTCTGCACCCATTTCTTCAAGGAAGCCAGTCATTATTGGCAGTGGGCCCTTTATTGGGTTGTGAGTTCTGGAT
>NW_015270658.1:0-386 GCF_001447785.1 Gekko japonicus
TTTTTCTACGAAATGACCCCTGTAAATATGTAACAAAGAATAGTAGTAGTATTCCCACACAAGCCAGCCAACTTGCAAAAGACTGATCCTGTAACTGTTCGTGTTACTGTTTTCCTTACTTCCAGAAAACTTCCCGGCATACCCCACAAAGAAACCAGCACTACTATGCCTTGAGTGACAGAACCACAGGCCCTGTGGTACAAGGAGAGGTAATCCCCAAATACCTTTTGACTTTAATTATTTCAGACCCTTTATGCCCAAGCCCTGCTTGTGTTCCCTCTTCACACGCCCAACCTGCCCCTTTAGATCAGCAGCACAGGGCAACTTTCAGGGAGGTATTTTAGGCTGTCATGAGATCTCTGTAGCCTTCTTCATGGTAGCCTCCT
>NW_015270659.1:0-386 GCF_001447785.1 Gekko japonicus
TAAAAATTGTGCAAGGATAGCCAGTAACCACCAGAGGGCAGCATTCTCCCACGACCAGTGCATACTGTTACCATTCATATTTTTATCACATCTTTTCTTGAAATGAAATAACCATTTTGTGGAGAGTTCTATATGGTGGAACCACTCATGCCGATGGGAATGTCATGGTGCTGTCAAGGAGGATCTGCAAAGTTTCCTTCATTTGTATTTCTGGTGGTTTCCACATAGGGAGGGGCTTGTATGGTTTCCCTGTTTGTTACTAAAGCAGCTGCAGAAAAAGTGCAGTGACAGTACAGCTTCTACATGGCCGTTTTCCCTGCAGTTTCTCTGCTCCGGGACCCCAGCAGTGTCCCCCCCACCAGCCACCATGGCTTTTGCAATCCCCC
>NW_015270660.1:0-386 GCF_001447785.1 Gekko japonicus
ATTCAACTAATTTTATACATAACCATGCTGCTCAAATATGCAATGCATCATGATAACCAGGATCAATACTGCCGTTCCATACACATATCCAACAATTAGTCAAAACACTTCTATCCTGTTTTCTCTCACTAACTCAGATTGGCTAACAAAGTAGCAACCGGGCTTCGAGGACAAAGGTTGTAACCGACCAAATTAAGAAAACTGAAACACAGATTAAAATACAGATATTCAGAAGGACTCAGGATTTAAACACACACAATAATTATAAACACCTATGGCTAACATGCACACAGGATTACGACAGGCCCAACCAAATCCTCTGAGACAATTTACCATACGGTGTCTGTAATAAGACTCCCTACCTTACATGTCTTCCTAAATGAAAC
>NW_015270661.1:0-386 GCF_001447785.1 Gekko japonicus
ATCCGGGAAGAAAATCGGGAGGTCTGACAGCCACAGCGAAAACAACACGCAGAGGGGGAGAAAATCCCTAATTAAGCCTTCAATATGCCACGGACATTACTCTCACGGTGTGACCGGTCATCGGAAATACAGTGAAAATGTTTCTAAGCCAGTGCCCACTTCTCGTATGCGTGCATACATCAACCTGCTTCCTGTTCATTATACCAGAAATAGAAAACCGTTTTCAGAGACAGACAGACAAGGGGCCTCAGTCAGGCAGACCTATAAACTTTTTCAGCGCTCGCCAATTCCGCGGGATGGTTTATTTCTCAATAAGCTGGACATCCTCTGTTCGGAAGGGAGGCTGCTCATTAGGACGTGTCAGTCATCGCTGCCGGTGGTTAAGG
>NW_015270662.1:0-386 GCF_001447785.1 Gekko japonicus
AGCTTCTGAGATCTGATGAGATCGAGCCAACCTGGGCCATCTGTATCAGGGCTCACGTCTGTGTCCGTAAAGCGTGCCTTCTTCCCTTCCGGGATTGGCACGTGCCAAACAGC
The DNA here is from genome assembly GCF_001447785.1 of Gekko japonicus. Taxonomy (NCBI): domain Eukaryota; kingdom Metazoa; phylum Chordata; class Lepidosauria; order Squamata; family Gekkonidae; genus Gekko; species Gekko japonicus. The sequence continues at coordinate 114 of NW_015270662.1, forward strand.
TGTGCACAAACACGCACCTAACCGTCAGACCCATCTGTCATTCTGTGGCGTTCCTCCTCCTCCAAAGGTCTTCTAATGCAGTGGTTTTCTGTCCATCGGCTCAGGTCCCTCAGGTGGGTTACAGGGACTCACTTGCTGGAGTGGGAGTCCCCACAGAGCTGCTGTCTTTTTGGAGGGACCTGCTGCCAATGTAGATTTGTAGAGAGCTATGGTGCTGTGCCTCCTGCCCCCCTTTGCATGCATAGGGAGCAGTACAGTGGTGAAGTCACTCAG
>NW_015270663.1:0-386 GCF_001447785.1 Gekko japonicus
ACCTGGAGGCTGGCATCCCTAACTCAGTGCCATTCCAAGAGCTCAAGGTAGATGGGCAGAGTCCTCAAAAATTCACTTGATCCAATTTGAAAATTATAATTCAATTTGAACTCTGCTCATCCTATTACTGAGGTCACATTGGAGATATTTACCTTAAGATTTCAAGCCCACCTGCTATGCACTGGGCTGGGGGTGTACTCAAAACATCTCACAGTCAGTCCCTAGGGGTCCCCCAGACACATCTCATTTATGGCTAAACAATAACTAATAGTCACCGCACAGCCCTGGGAAATCTGAACCAAATTATTAACAAGTAACATTACATTGCAGCACATGATTATATTTGGCTTTCTGACTGTTTGATCAGATAAGAATCTGTTTTGCTG
>NW_015270664.1:0-386 GCF_001447785.1 Gekko japonicus
CAGCTTAGAGGGAACACTGCCCTGGATCCACCTGTGAAGTAGACTGGGGTATGACCCCTCCCCCCGGCAATGAACAGCTGTTGTGGGGGCGCCTCACCCACATAACAAACACACAGCCCCAGGTTTTTCCTTCTCTCCTTGCAGTAAATACTTTTTTCTTTGGGGCAGAGATCAACAGCTAAATGGGTGATATAATCAACTGCTGGCATTTGAGTTTCTCAATTTTATTTTAAGGCCTTGCTAACTGACTATGGATATTAGATTTTGCAACAATCAGATTCAAACTTTGTAGATGAAGTACAGCACAAAGGTCCCATTTTCCACCCATGAAACAAACTCAGTAGCAAAGTAATCAAAAGTAAAAAAATACAAAGGGTTAAAAAGAA
>NW_015270665.1:0-386 GCF_001447785.1 Gekko japonicus
TTTTCTACAAAATGACCCCTGGGTCTACTCCAGACAGGAGTGCCACTTCCCTCCCTGCCAAGGGACCTGAAAACAAAGTGCCTCCTCCCCAGAACTGCCCCCTCACTGATATTAACTACCCCTATTCCACCAACACAACCCCGTCCTCTTCCCTGGAGTTATATCAAAACGATGTATTTGTCCCGTAAGCTCTAGAATCTTCACAAACAGTCACCTACTGGTTTTCCATAGTCCCCAACAAACCATATTAAATGGTTTACAAATGGCAAGTGGACACACAGAACTGCCTTCTCTACCACTGGCCCATCTAGCTCAGGACTGACCTGGCACCTTCCGCATGCAAAGCTTGTGGTTCTGGGGTTGCCAGGTCTCCCCTGGCCATCAGC
>NW_015270666.1:0-386 GCF_001447785.1 Gekko japonicus
CTTCTTCTTCTGCTGCTGCTGCTGCTGTTGAATCCCAACTGTCTGCTGCATTAGGTTTGATTAAAAATGGCAGGCAGGCAATAATCCGGGGGGGCGGTGCTCAATCACCCGCCAATTTGGCTTACTTCCTGCTTGCAAGTCGCTCATGGGAGCTGAATGTTTGCCATACTGTTCGTCTGCATCCACACAGCTTGAATATGTCTTGTTACAGAAAAAAGGCAGGCACAGTTACTTCTTTGTCGCAGCTGCCAGCCCTCCCCGCTGGGTCTGCAACTGCCTCCTCAGCCTTCAACTTAAAGGTACATTCTCGGAAGAAGAAGAAAGTTTGACATTTTGGCATTTTGTATTCTGGTTCCCTGTCTGCCTTAGGACATCAGTCATTGTTT
>NW_015270667.1:0-386 GCF_001447785.1 Gekko japonicus
ATCTTTCACATCGCCTACTACCTGATCCTAGTGGGGACTGAACCTGGGACCTTCCCATTACACTTGTGCTTAGGGCCGCGGCATCTCTGTCAAGGGAGGCTGCTGTTTCTAAGGGATTCTGTTTGTGACAGGCACATCTACGACTGAGGCCGAGGGGTACAGTTGAGGCACGTCCAATACCTGTGGATTCGGTGAGAGGATCGGTCACCCTCCATTGAATTATGCCTGCTTTTTTGTGGGCATTCAAGAGGGGGAAGGATCCATGGAAGAACTGCAAAAGCGAAGCAGAACCTAAAGGAAACTTCTTGTGAGATACTGGATGATTACACACTTAACTGTCCACTAGTTACTGGGTTTAATTTAAGGTATTGGCTCTCACATACAAA
>NW_015270668.1:0-386 GCF_001447785.1 Gekko japonicus
TTTTTGGTGTCGACGGGCCGCCACCTCCCCCTGTGAGGCCTTGCCCCATCGTTTGGACCACCTGGTGCAGGTCCCGCATCATGGCGGCCTGCGCCTGTTGTTGTTGCTGCGTCACATCCCTGAGGAGTTGTGCCTGATGTTCGGCCATCCATTGCCCCAGCTGGGCCAAGTCCATACTGCTTTGTTTGGGTTGGTCTGGGGTGGGTCGAGCCTTGACCGACTCCTGGCTTGTTGAGGACGAGTCTGACTCGTCCGAGGAGGAAGTGGGGTCGAGGTTGGGCGGCGGAGCACTCGTCAGTCTGTCTGATGGCGGTCGCCACCCTGTTGGGCGTGGCAGGTGTGGTAATGGGCGCGGGAGCGGGTCGCCTATGCCCGCATTCTCCACC
>NW_015270669.1:0-386 GCF_001447785.1 Gekko japonicus
AGAGGCGGCGCAGGTGGTCCCTGCGCTGGCGGGACGTGCGGTTGCGGGGCAAAATCAGCTAAGAAATTAGCCATACGAATGTCCATCATCCCCGGTAACGCTTCCATCACATCGTGGACCGTTCGCATCAGATCCCTCACCGATTGTTCCAGCTCCTCCAGCCGTTCCCCGGTCGTTTCCTCTGGGATCGGCTCCCGGGGCTGGTACTCCGGCGGCGGTCCATAGTCTCCCTCAGTCTGGGCGTCAGGGGCTCTCTCTGAGGGACCAGCCCGGGCTCCATCGCCTAACGGCTCAAACATCCATTCTTCCACGTCTCTCCGGTAACTCCCATTTTCTCCCGAACCCTCAGAGTCCGGGAACAGTCCTTTGTCGAAAAGACTTTCTCG
>NW_015270670.1:0-386 GCF_001447785.1 Gekko japonicus
CTCCAGCCCCCACCTAGAGGATGGCAACCCTATTATTATCATTTTTGTTCTTGTTGTTCTCATGTATAGCCCGCCTCTCTCACTGAGACTGAAGGCAGATTACAAAATATGAAAAGCAATTCAGTCAGGCAACGAAGACCTCCAGTGAATAATTCAGTAGGACTAGGGTTACAGAACTGGGGAAACCTTGCAAATGAAAACTAATCGTAAGGCATGTTAACAAAGGTAAAGGATGTTGCAGTAAAAGGAGATATAATACATACAACGAACAGTGCAGTAGACTACCTTACTATCCCAGATAGAGACATCCTCCTGCGTTCTTCCATTATGTGACTATTCTAATCCCTTTGTGTGTGTTTTAAAAAATGCTTTGCTGAACACTGAGA
>NW_015270671.1:0-386 GCF_001447785.1 Gekko japonicus
GGGGGGGGCATTCCTATGCAGAAGATCAGCCTATGAAAACTAGATTCATGTGCAAGGCGAGTTAAGATACTTTAAGGAATCATAATGAGTTGCCGCTTAATGTATGAATAAAATAGAATGCTGCTATATATTTCATAGTAGGTTTAAAGAAACCACAGGGGGCTGTTATCTGCTAAAAAGAAACATAATGCATAATGTACTTACCCAATATAAACTGCACAAAGAATATCATCAGCATAACAGCCTTTACACTCTCAGCATACAGATAATGTGTATGGGGGAGGGGAGGCTCTGGCTGTGACCTTGCACACTTGGGGAAACATTATGGCTCAGGGCCACATATTTTCCATGTAAAAGGCCCCAGGTTCAATGCCTGGTGTCTCCAG
>NW_015270672.1:0-386 GCF_001447785.1 Gekko japonicus
TATCAGCATCAGCTGAGTGCTCCTCAGTTCAAGCAGTCTGGTCCACGACAGAGTGTCTGTTAGGCATGGACAAGACACGTACGATAGCCACTAAGCCACCAACCTGCCATGCCTGATTCTTTGGAAGCCTGACTCCTGAAAAACTTGGAACTCGGACTGAACTCTCTCACCTAGCCTGACTTCTGGAACCCTTGACTTCGGATTGAACGACCTTGCAAAGCCTGACTCCTGGAAACCTTGGACCTCGGACTGAATGGCCTCGCTTTGCCTGCCGATCAAAACCAAGGACTCGGTGCCTGCTAGCCTGTGCATTAAGTGACACTGACACCCTGATCACATCGTCCTGCATTTAATAAAGTGATGCAACAAATGCACTGGTCAGGTTA
>NW_015270673.1:0-386 GCF_001447785.1 Gekko japonicus
ACTTCAACAACCGTTCGCTATTTCACACAGTCAAATGCAGTTGCAAAGTGAATAGAAAGTGGACTGAAAGTGCATTATTTCGCGTGTGTGAAAGAACCGAGAGTAGGGCTTTGAACTTACATCTCCCAGGACGTAAGTCTAACACTGACCACTACAACAAACTGGTTTGCATCCTGTCAGATTCGTCCAACGTTCTGGCTCAACCTAGCATGACAATGAAATAAAGTCCAAGGTGGGGCTGTGCATGTCTTGTAGCCCACCCCAGTAATATCTCTTTATTTCCTTCCATGCCATTCCCTCCTTCAGAGGGAAAGGGGGAACTTTGTTTATATTCCCACCATTCACTTTACCTCGGGAAACAGAGCAAAGTTAGAGTCCAATGGCAC
>NW_015270674.1:0-386 GCF_001447785.1 Gekko japonicus
TCATGTGATCACGACCCTTATTTAGATTATTTTTTCCATTTTTGGAATTTACAGAATTAGACCATCACTTAGGAGTTTGCTGTGTAATGGGCTGATCACTTCTGAGATAGACAGTGTCTGTACAGACTTTGGCAGTTTGACAGACAAGCTGTTATTTTCAATCTTGATTCTCTTAAGCAATTCCAGTGGAACAACCTAGTTTGTGACTACAACATTTTTACTTAAAAATTAAAAAAAACCCACAGCCAGGGCAGGCTATTAAAAGAGAGGGGTGCTTAATCCATCCAGATTTAGGTTTTGTTTCACATTTAAACCCCAGAGAAAAATGGTTCTGAACATATTCCAAGTTGCATAACTCCATCTTGTGTCGTTACTAATTTGTGCAC
>NW_015270675.1:0-386 GCF_001447785.1 Gekko japonicus
TCTGATCAATAACGCCTTTTACAAAGAGCCACAGAACTGCAAGGCTCTGTTAACCTATGCCTCTAAAGACGTCACCTTAAGACTAAGGGCAGCCAGGAAAAGGTTCTTTCAGTCAGGCAAAGCTAAGCCTTTTAAAACAGGGCTCCCATCAAGGCTCCAGGCTCTGGCTGGATTTGTTAGAAGCCAGGGAGGGAGTCCTTTCAGTCTGGCAGTGTCTGCGAGGCCACACCTCCAGGCTCCGGTCAGATTCATTAGAAGCCAGGGAGGGGGAATGAGTTCTTCAGTCACGCAGGCTGCAGCCAAAGCCTTAGAAAACAGCCATTCTGAATTGGAGGGTCTGTCAGGCAACACATCCAGGTTTCTCCCCTCGGAACACACAAAGCCAA
>NW_015270676.1:0-386 GCF_001447785.1 Gekko japonicus
AATCCAAAGAACAAAGCCATGAACAAACAGGTCTTTCTACAAATCTAAAAACACCCCATATTTGCAGGAAAATGTGAAATTAAAAAATCCCCACTACATTGGGGTTACCCACCTCCAAAAATAATAGAAGCAACACCTGTAGTTGTAACAAACAAATACCCTCAGGGGTCATTGCTAGGCAACCACAACTGTATTGTAAGCCTTCAGGCCTTGGTTTCTGTCAGTACAAAGCAGGGGGAGGATCTGAGCCCTTTCCAGGGCTGTTTTGACTGCTAAGGGAGGACTCATTGGGGCCACACCCAGCAACAACCACTGGTGACTTGATATCACGCAGCTTTCATGATTCAACCAGGCTTGTGCTTGCTACTGTTCAACAACAACCACCC
>NW_015270677.1:0-386 GCF_001447785.1 Gekko japonicus
CCTGATCATGAAACCAACATGGAATGCCACTGTTTGAAGTTCTCACTCTTGTGGGCCCAGGGGCACAGAGGGGGAGGGGTGCAGAGAAGGCAACATGGAATGCCACTGATTAAAGTTCTCACTCATCTTTAAAGTGACTGGTAGTGCCTTGTGAGTCAAAGTCAATACAGAAGGTAATACCATTTATAGGCAAGGGGTGGTATAGGTAAATATGTTATTTGAATTCAGGCAACTGCCTTAATTTGTCATTTTGCTTTGTCAGCAGCTTGTACAAATTTGAATATACCTGTCAGTAATATTAATTTATGCTGCTCAATTTCCAAAGCAGTCATAGACCAAAATAAAGGAACTCATTAAAACTACATTAAAGCCCGCCTTTCCAGAAT
>NW_015270678.1:0-386 GCF_001447785.1 Gekko japonicus
TGGTGGTGGTGGTGGGGTGATGCATTAGGAAAGGAGCAGGTGGATGTGAGCAGAAGGTTTGAGAATGCTGCCCCAAACCTGGTCATGGTGCTGATTGAAGTCAACAGGCTTAGAAGGACATAACTCTGCTTATGATTGCTCTGCAGTGTTTCATACCAGATTCCGACAAGCAGTCCAGGTTTCCACTTCTCCCACCATGATAGCTTTCCAGAATGTGGCTTTTCACTCCTCTGTCGCCACCTCCCTCTTTTCACAAACACTTGCTTATTCTCACCCATCCTTCTGTTTTGCAACTATGGCTTGCTTCTGGTTGATTCATTTCCCCATCTGGACTTCAGTTACAGTGGAGATACAGACTTCTCTATGTGCAAAAGGCAATATTTAAC
>NW_015270679.1:0-386 GCF_001447785.1 Gekko japonicus
TTCACTATGTAGAATGTACTGCAGTTGAATGTTTCCATATGTACAACACATCTGTCAACACATTGCCTTTAAATGTTAGAGAAAATCTGCCAAACAGGTACTTTCAGTTAAAATAAGAGAGATTTCAGAACTACACATGCTTACAGGGTACATGCCAAAGGACTGAAAATTGATAAAATGAATGATTAATATATATGGCTATTTTCAAATGTCATGTTTAAAAGGACATTGTCAGCCGCACCATATCGGACATGTACAGGATGCAGCTAGAGAGAACCACATCTGGAAATAATCTGAGGGAGGGGGGAGAGAAGCAATACTCCCTTTAAGCTATGGAATCTTGTGAGCATTGTGAGCATTGTGAACAAAATTCTACTTTGTGAGCT
>NW_015270680.1:0-386 GCF_001447785.1 Gekko japonicus
AACAAAATTCATTTTAATTTTCCAAATAAACCTATGCTACACAGCACTTTTTTCTGGGTTAATTGTCAAAATGTCAATATATTCTCTTGGATTCAAGAGGATTCTTTCCGTTGCAGAACTGGCTTCTCTGCTCACACACGGGAGGGGCTCTGTAGGCACCCCATGCTTATTGCTCAAACCTCTTGAGTGAGCTGTCATTTCAGGCCTTAGAAGAAGAATGATTTCCTGGTAATCAGTACCCACTGAAGAAACATCAGCTGACCCTTCTGTATCCGTCTCTTCCTCATAACAAAGGTATTATCAGTCAGCACCTGTAGCGATGGGGGGGGGCTACTTTTAACCACCCCAAAATATTATGCGCTTTCACACACACTAAGTAACACACT
>NW_015270681.1:0-386 GCF_001447785.1 Gekko japonicus
TCTTCTTCTTCGAGGAAAATCAATGCAAAATGATGAAGAAAACCTGACAGATGTGCACGGTAAAAGTGAGGGAAGACACCCAAGTATAATAGGCTTTTATTTGCTTTGCACCGTGTATATATTGCCTGGACAACGTTAACAAGTCTGCACAATGCTGTTAGGTTAACCTGTTTTACCCCCTCTCTTTTTCATGCCGGTTTTATTCTCCTGGATTTGTTTACATTTATCTTTTGTTTACATTAGTATTCTGACCTTTTGTCCGATGAGCTCAAGGAGGTATCTTAGCTTCATAGCCACCCTGTAAAATGAGATTATGAAAGATACAGGGACCAGGGCTTTTGGTCCTTAACACTAAACATAGCGTATTGTAAGTAGGATCCTATTAT
>NW_015270682.1:0-386 GCF_001447785.1 Gekko japonicus
GACATGCAGGAGGCAGAAAGTGTTCTACAACTTCTATGAGCTAATGGTTTGAAACTGTAGAGACACGTACGCCGTTGCATTCACTAGCTACGATGCATACATTTACGATCCTGTCTCCGGCTGAAATGGACTCGGGGAAGGTAAAGAGCGGATTGAGGGAAAGGAATGGCTGTTGGGCGCGTGCCACTGTGAATCAGTGACTGCGGCTTGAGGCTGCCAATTTGCCACTTAAGAGCGCGGCATGGCGTCGAATCCCTTTGACCGAGTCGGCTTGCCACAAGCGTTTCCATTAGGGGAAGAGACCTCGGCGTTCGCGGAGGCTGCACATGGAAGAATGCGCATTAATTACATCCTGTGACTTCACCGTAGGCACTCATCTGTCGAGT
>NW_015270683.1:0-386 GCF_001447785.1 Gekko japonicus
CCCCCCCCATCTCTTTGCCAACAGGTGCAAAATGGCACTGGAGGAAGAGAGAACCGATGCCGGTTGCCAAGGCAACCATACGGAGCGGTACATACATGCATACCCCATTGCAAATAATGCAGCACAGAGTAATGAGATCCACATTGGGATGTGCATTGGGATGTGCACACCTGAATGCAGATCTCGCTCCTCTGCATTGCAGCACTCTCAATGGGATGCACATTTGGATGCCCATGCCAATTCAAAGGATCAATGGCATGTTTTTTGGGCTCCATCTTCTCTTGCTTAGCAGCAGCAGAGCAAGGAAGGCAGCAGGCATGACTGCAAAAGGGCATGAAAGAAATGCACAAAAGACCATCCTTCTTCACCCAAAGAGTAATGAACAT
>NW_015270684.1:0-386 GCF_001447785.1 Gekko japonicus
TCACACTTCCCCTCTGAAACAATAGATGGGCCTCACTCACTTTCCTAGGCAGAGCCAATACAAAGCTTGTTGGTCTCCAGGCGTTTGTGCTGTCAAGCACAGACCAACCAAATCCAAGTTTATCCTTACTTTGGGGTTCTTCAGCTTCATAGTAGCAAACTTATTTCCTTTAATATTTTAATACTGAAATAATATGTCCGGTCAGCCCCCCTACAAAGAGAAACACAGAAAGAATTAATTTTGACACTGTTGGCCATTGCTCGTCTTTTAAAAGCTTCTCATTGGATAAACAGCTCCCAAAATTAGAAAATTGGTATAATGGCCAAGATTATGGACAGTGTGACCAGAAACCCAGAAACTATGTCATGACCTTTGTGGAAACTTGG
>NW_015270685.1:0-386 GCF_001447785.1 Gekko japonicus
ACCCTTTCTGGAAGTCAAAAGGGACCCCTTGATCTCTTCCACCAGTAGGAAGTTGTATTCAACTCAAAGTCTTGCCAACTGCAGTGCAGCTACTAAAATCTGTGACAATTTTGAGAGGTTTATACAAACTCAGCCAAAAGGAAATTTTCTTGAGCCAGCTCTTTCTGTTTAACAAAATCCCAGAATCCATTATTGGATGGCATGGTAAAGTTTGTAGCTCAGTGAGCTGGATGTATTTCAGAATCGACATGGGAAAAGTCATCTAGGGATGTGAAGTGAGGTGAAATGGATGGCACATAGCTCTTTTTCTTCTTAACAGCTAAGACAGATGGGTCTGTCGGAGTCTTCAGTAGGTCTCTGGAGAAGGTGATGGGATGGACGAGGGC
>NW_015270686.1:0-386 GCF_001447785.1 Gekko japonicus
GCATAGCCTCACAGGCGGAACTCTCATAACTTCTTGGGAATTCAGTGGGTAGCACAGTGCTCAAAGGCTTGTAATGCAGCAGAACCGCCTGGTCACTGTGTGTGTCACCACTCGGAGCCTCTTTATCTTTTCAATAAACCAATAAGAGTTCTTTATTATAGGAAATCCATTTTTAGATAGGAAAGGACAGGGTTAGGTCCCCAATGTAGACCAACTAGGACGGATGGAGACGCAGGAGACCATGTCCTGCTCTCATGCTGCCAAGGTGAAGAAGAGCAGAGGAGAGAAGGTGTCAGGCCGGAAGGAAGGGAGCTTTCCCTAGGAGTCGCAATCTACACATCAGAGAGACAGCATCAAAGAGGAAGGAAAGGACGGTCCGTGTCCTG
>NW_015270687.1:0-386 GCF_001447785.1 Gekko japonicus
AATGTAAGGCAGCATTCAGGTATCCTTCCTCAGTGCTCCCTAGTATACTTACCGTGAAAAAAGAGGTACCACAAAAGCGGGCACATATTCCTCGCACAAAGCCCTCATGTGCTTGTAATGTACGGATGCATTCACGCTTCATCAAGTTCCAAATTTTAACCTGTTAAAACAGCAACATTTTCTCAACTAGCATCAATTCAGTAATAATACTGCTTTTGTAGCAAAACACTAAGCTTCAGTTAAGGTTAAAGGATTCATTCCATCTGCACCATCTGATCTGGGACTTGAGACCCATACGTGGGCTCAAAAGCTTACACAATGTTTTCTGTCAATTTAGTTGGTCCTATGAAAGGTATTGGAGAGAAGGCAGCATGGTACAGCCCAAT
>NW_015270688.1:0-386 GCF_001447785.1 Gekko japonicus
ATGACAATTTCTCAAAAATATTTTAAGGGCAGGATTCCACAGAAGGCCAGTAAACTGGTCCGTTTAAAATTATCTTTGTCAAGGATCGCCCACTGACAGATGAAATTTCAAATTAAAGTCAAATAGCCCATTTCACTATATCACTAAAGTACACAGGAATATTAATCTGGAATGCATACCCTCACAATACTAATTACCTTCTTCATCTTCTGAAAAGCTGAGCCCCTTTTCAGAAGTCAAAGATGGTTCCAGATTAATTGCCTATATGTTTTAGTGATTTAGTGAAATGGGCTACTTGACTTAATTTGAGATTTCATCTGTCGTCTTTTTACAGGATCATTGGCAAACAAGATAAAGGATTTCTCTGACACAGATTCCCATTTTTT
>NW_015270689.1:0-386 GCF_001447785.1 Gekko japonicus
TACCCCCTGCATGCATGCAGCTCTACCTGAACTGAGAGCCCCGGTGCTTCTAGCTTCTGTGGCTGAAGCCATCTGACAGGAGGCAGGAAGCAGCCAAGCTCCCTTCTATCACGTCTGCATCCAGTCCAGCTGAAGCACACACTCGGGGAACATTTCATATTTAACTTTGTCATTCGGATTAGGTTTTTATTCCCGTGAGGCACATTGGAATCTGCCTTTGGCTGAAAAGCAGGATGGATAGGCCAATAAATAAAACACGGTGCAAGCAGTTAAAAGGGTGAATAGTTATGTCCTCCTGGGTGGAAATATTTGGGTAGAGAGCCCTTTTGAAAGGTGGAATCCACTTATCCTATCTTATTTTAAGGAGCTATGGGATAGCTGCTACT
>NW_015270690.1:0-386 GCF_001447785.1 Gekko japonicus
GGGGCTCCTCCTCGCCCGGCTCCTCCGGCGGCTTGACCGTCCTCCCGCCCGCCTTTCTCTCCCAGCCGCTTGACAACATGGCGACCTGCCTGAAATTGTGATATTTTATTCCCAGCGCCATTTTGCCCATGTTGTCTCCTCGGGCCCACCCCCACCCCACCCCGAATCGCCTGCCCAGGCTTCGCTGGCACCTCGGCCCCGCCGGCCCCACGCCCTTTCCGGACGTGGTAGCGAGCGACGGCCGCTGCCTTTGCAGGAGATACCCCTGGGCCACGCCAGGGAGGGGGGGAAGCTTCGGTGCCGGGATGGGGGGGAAGAACAGCGAGGAGCCAGGGGGGAGAGGCGATGGGGGGAAATCAAGGGGGTGGAGGAGACGGGGGAACCAG
>NW_015270691.1:0-386 GCF_001447785.1 Gekko japonicus
TGCAGGAGGCAATGCTTATTCCTCTGTCATCCACTTTACTGCTTAACATATTGGTATTTCATCCATGGAGCAACATTTTGGACCCCAAGGACAGTATATGAAGATAGCATATTATAAGCCATTTTAAGGTCTCAGTGTCTCTGTAGATCACAAGAATTTGCAAGAACCAATATTTGAAATGAATTGTTGCCCACATTCCAAGCACTACTACAAATCACAGCAGTTTACAATCTCTAATGTAGGCCTGGGCTTGAAGAACTACTCATTTAAGCCTTGTTACGGTCTGGCCTTTCCTTGACCCAACAGAGCCACACTATGTCCTGATTGCTGGTACGCAGCAGGTGAACAGAGGCAGTCTCTAGGCATCAGAGTTTGTAAAGCAATTC
>NW_015270692.1:0-386 GCF_001447785.1 Gekko japonicus
GAACCTTTACCTTTACCTTTAAAAATGTAAAATGCTGATTCTGGCCAATAAATATCCTCCTGCTTGGTCAGTTCTCACATTTTTAGGCATCTCACAACACTTAACCTGTTTGATTTCATGAACCATTTAAGGTAACTTCTAAAATCCTGACCTTTGTTAAGTTTACACACACACCCCCGACAACCTTTTAGCTCAGAGCAGGCCTGCACAACTTGTGAACTATCAGGCTGAACTAGACGTGTATTGGGCCAGGTATTGAATATTCCTTTTCTGGCCAGCAGCAGAAATGGGCTGTTTTTGAAGGTCTTGATAGGTTATATATCGTGCTGGCCTGGCTTAGGTCTTCCTAGAAGGCAGGTCAGGAAGCTAACAGTTACTGCATACGA
>NW_015270693.1:0-386 GCF_001447785.1 Gekko japonicus
AGGATCACTTTAGGATGTTGGACAATGGAGTGATAGACTTGTATTGGTTGACTGGGGTTCTATATAGCGTGTCTATGCATGCACACAATGCGCACAGAGACACATCGCATGGGGTTCCTGTTGATGGAAGCTGAGCCTATTCCTTGGCCCTGATCAAATATGCTCAACTTACCCACAAAGTCAAGAAATGCCCTTGAGAAAGTTGGCTTCTTTTACGGCTTCTTGGGATCGCCAGGTAGAAGTTGCAGAAGGGCAGAAGCCTTTAGTCACCAGCTGTGCGGAATCAAGGTTTCTCTCTCTCGCACACTGCGTGCATGCATGTACACATTGTTTAGGAACAATAAGGTGGTAGAGTGATTAGCGTGTCAGACCAGGATGGGGGAGGC
>NW_015270694.1:0-386 GCF_001447785.1 Gekko japonicus
CTGCGTGTTGCCATAAACCAGAAGTCCAGGGCTGACTCATCCTTAATACACAACACCCCTCACCCCTAAATTCCAATACATCCTAACATAAAAGTCTCTTAGGTATGCTGGTTGACATCTTTCTCTGTTTAAACATTGTGGTTCTATTTGAGGAGTCGCTGTCTCTGGAGCTGGGCTCTGGGTCTCTGTTGCTGGCGTGGTGCTAACAGATGGCTGCGAGGCTGGTGTGGCAGCTGGGCCAGGTGTTTCATCTTCTTGGTGGTCTGACTGAGCACTGTCACCTGGGAACTCACTCGCGGTGTCTGACTCCAGCTGTTGTGGCAGTTCCCCCTTGCTGCATTCCTCATCTGCTGACTGCCACTCTGGCTCTGCTGCAAGCAGATGGC
>NW_015270695.1:0-386 GCF_001447785.1 Gekko japonicus
TCAGTTGGCTAAACATCTTTTAAAGAACTTGGATCTTTATAAGAGGGACCCACTGGGCACTGGGACATGGATTTTGTATGGTAGACAAAACAACAGATATGTGCACAACATGATCTAGTGTATGATGGAATTCAGCCACAGTATGCTCCACACTACCAACCTATCTGCAGCTGTATTAATCAACGTAATGGAGGTGGGAATATATGCCCAGTGAGGCCAGACAGTGACCCACAGCCTGCAGGGTTCAGCTGTCTTTTATTTTACTTTTAGCCTGTTTATAGCTGTACCTACCAAGCAGTGTAATATCTGACACCGAGTTGTAAACCCGGAAATCCCTGATTCAAACCTTAGGTTTGAGTGGGTAGCCATGTTGATCTGCAGTAGAA
>NW_015270696.1:0-386 GCF_001447785.1 Gekko japonicus
GTTCCCCCTTCGTCGCTCGCAAAATGCGGCGAAGATTAATTAGCATCTTCGCTTTCCTCTGGCCGCGACGAGTCTCCCTTCTTACCCGCGCCTCTCTTTTCCCAGAAAACTCTCGACGACCTTCAAGCCGAGGAGGACAGAGTGAACCACCTCACTAAAAGCAACAGCAAACTGAGCACTCAGATTCACGAGGTCAGCACCGATCGGTCCGCCACAGCTGGCTGTGGATCTTAGAGGGGGGCAAGGGTTCTTAACGAGTCGGGCCTGGGTTCCGCTGATGTTCAACACACACACACCCGGACTGGTTCCAGATTTTGGGGGCCCGGGTAGAGAGGGCCTGGGGCCCCTTCCAGAGTCCCCTCTAAGCCGACTTAGTGTGAGCCAGC
>NW_015270697.1:0-386 GCF_001447785.1 Gekko japonicus
TACTCTGTTATTTGGGCAAAACTCTATGGCAAAAGTGGCCAAACTCCAGAGTGTCCCCATGTCACCAGCAACATGATGATGTCCCTTCTGGTGCCTGCCTGAAGTGATGTCACCACATTGCTGGCAATCCTGGCCTGGGGCTTCTTTTGCTACCCATAAGTCTCCCCTCACCCCTACCCATGCTGGTGGCTGGGGGTTGCCTGGCAACCCTATGCCACATCGTTGGCAGATGGCCATTTTTGTTTATTTTTCCCTTGCTGCCAGGAGCCGGGGGATCCCCCACGCCCAGCAAGTCCAGCAACGCTGGCAAAGCCCTTGCCAGGTGGTGCTCGTGGCTGGCAGTTTCTTCCCAGCTTTAAACAGCTGCTGCCAGAGGAACAGGTAAG
>NW_015270698.1:0-386 GCF_001447785.1 Gekko japonicus
TTTTTTTTAAGCTTATGTTGTTGCCCGCATGTATTCTGACCATCTGAAAGTTGTGAGCGGGGTTTGTGTGTGGGTGGGAGAAATCCAGTCTCTTCACAAATCCTTTGTCTGGATGTGGTCACCTGGAGAATGGCCGTTCGCCAAGCTTGCCCACTGCAGTTCCTATTCGGGGCGTGCTGTTAAAAGGGTAAATCCACTTCCTTGGTTACCGCATTCATCACGGCAATAGAATATTGGAAGGGGGGGATTTTGCACTTGACATATTTAATTTTATGACGTACCTCTCCCCTTTCCTCTCCCTAGGAATAGCACATAGAGATTTAAAACCAGAAAATATTCTCTGTGAGAGTCCCAGTCAGGTAAGCAGCCGGTTTAAAGTTCTGGGT
>NW_015270699.1:0-386 GCF_001447785.1 Gekko japonicus
TTATTCCCAGGAAAGTGTTTTTAGGATGGAACTGTAGAGTGTCTATTGTAGTGGTGGATATTATGGTGTGTGTATTGCCAGAATTTGGGCTGATTCTAATGTTTACTGTCTCCCTTAAAGAGCATATTCTAGTGTAGAGAAAGGTGAATACATGACTTGTGGTACTGCTACATGCCCCAAATCCACTGAATCCTGAATAAGTGACCCTTGCCCAGAGACACTCTGGCACATCATCAGATAAATCACTTTCTGGACCAGCAGTTCTGACCATGGCTTATGTGCTCTAGGGCAGGGCAACAAACCAGTACGGAGCAAAAAAAAAAAAAGAAGTCATCAGGTACAAAGATAATTACAGGAAAATAATTTCAAGCCCAATGCATTTCAAG
>NW_015270700.1:0-386 GCF_001447785.1 Gekko japonicus
TCCTGCAGGAAATGACCCCTGGCTACAAGAGAAAAAGTTCCGGTGGATGCTGGGTGGACGACCTTAAGTGGAGGAACAGCCAGTAGGTGGCAATCTGCAGACTGTAGTTGGAATACATGGGAAAAGACAGTCCTTTAGATATAGGGATTCTAGATAGAGTTACCAGGACCCCCACTATGGTGGGACGCCTCCCTCCAGCAACTCCTGCTGCTGCTCTGTTGGACGGCAGGGAAAAGCAATTAAAATCACTGTCACCACAATGTCATTATGTCCCGTCCAGGGAAAACCTAGTGTGTGGGGGACCCATCCCAAAGTACAGCATATACACACAAACACACAAACACGCACACAGAGTCTAGTAGCTATGCAGCTTTGTATCAAAGCCG
>NW_015270701.1:0-386 GCF_001447785.1 Gekko japonicus
GTTGGCTGGGCTCCCAGAGCAGAAGGACGTCACGGGAACGCCAGAATCGCTTTCCCGTTTCACCCTTTTCCGCCCATCCCCAGGCGGGCAGCAGCTGTGCTCGGCGTTTCCGCCAGAGGCAGCTGCATCGTATTGCGAATTCACCACCTGCTGACCAGTGGGTTGAGAAATCTGTTTTTGGCTCCTCTCCTCCTGCGTGCCAGGAATTACTCTGGGGGTCTGTGCACCAGGAGCTGTGAGGGGGGTGGGGGACTATGAAGGCCAAGCAGACCTGTGGTTTGGGTGACGGAACACTCTGTGCCTGCTGACGCATCACTCGGTTTGATTCATGCTGCGGAGCTCGGTAGGAGCACCAGCTGGGGTTGCCGGATCCAGGTTGGGAAACT
>NW_015270702.1:0-386 GCF_001447785.1 Gekko japonicus
AGCACTCCAACTCCCCGATTTTACCTCGTCACCTCATATCATGTTTTGTGACATGATATGACATTCATTGAAAAGTTATTTTAAAAAATGTTTTATTCGCTTTGAATCATTGCAGGAGTCATTCCAAGTTCTGCCCCCCAGAACCCACAAGCTAAAGTTACAGGAGCACTTCCAGAATGACTCCGGCATTCTTATAACCGCTATTTCTATCATCAGTCAAGCCATTGATTGGACAACAACAGTGATTGACAGTGGAACATCTTCCCTGCTTTTCTTTGCCTCTCCAGCTTTGTATTTCCCTTCCAAAATTTCGCTAGAAAGTGGGGGACCCTCCCTTCGGCTCACCTATGTCTTGTTAAGTGGTTCAGTGTGCGGACTCTAATCTG
>NW_015270703.1:0-386 GCF_001447785.1 Gekko japonicus
CTTCCAGCCGGGCCCACAGCTAGAGGTGAATTGTGAGGACAGTTCCCCTCAATACCACCAAAAATGTGTCCTACCTCACCTCTGAATGAGTACCTTCAAATTTGAAAAGCCTCTAGCCCTTTTTGTTGTGGAGCTATAAGGGGAAATGTGCCATCAGTCTCTGTCCTGATTGTCTGGAAGGAACGGGGGAAGAGAAGCTGCAAGGTGGCTGGAGACAAGTCAGTTCACCGCTTCCTGACCAAATTTATCCTGCTGTGCTCTTGGGATATGTTCTTGCTTGCTTCTCGCCTTTTTAATGTCCAGTGGCAGGCAAGAATACTGGACAGAAAACTGGACTGAGAGTGATAATGTTTTGTATAGTATAATCCAAACAGTTTACTGGATTG
>NW_015270704.1:0-386 GCF_001447785.1 Gekko japonicus
ACACAGTCACCAGAGGTCACCATGACTTCTGAGTGCACGTGCACAAGCATATGAAATATACAACCCCCCATATCCTGTAGAATTCTTGGGTTGTTCATCACTGACCAGTTTAGTACGAGATACACCAGTCTAGCCTAGTTTTGAGTGGCAAACTAGAGACAAGCATTCAGATATGGCTTTGACCATGCACTCCTAGAGTGGCTTCTTTAGCCAAGGTTTTCTTCCTTTCAATTGCTTACCTGTTTTGCCTTTTAATATAGTTGTGAGAATGAATGGGATAAGAAGTATGAGGCTCTTTTAAAGTACTTGAGAAATTATGTTACATAACATTTCAGAGGCAGTAGTTTTGTAAATATTTAGTAGGAAGAAACTACCTGAATGTATAC
>NW_015270705.1:0-386 GCF_001447785.1 Gekko japonicus
GTGACCCGGAGTTGGCAACCCTAGGGCAAGCGGAACGCCTTCTGATTATGCAAATGAAGCATAACAAGATGTATTATGCAACTAAAGCACCCACGCTCTATGCCGCTTCATTTACAGTCTGCAAACATTATGATTTGGATTTATTTCAAGGCAATTTCCATTCCAGGGATTCTGCTTCTAGTATTTAGTCCATAACTTCCCTATCCACTTGCCACGCTTCCCCTGCCTCCACACGTCCACATGGGGGCGTCATGTTTGGATTGGACGTACAATCCAGTGCTGGCAAGCTGAATGCCTGCTCATTATGCAAATAAAGCGCCCACGCTCTATGCGACTTCATTTACAGAACAGCACGCCGCCAGGCCCCACTGCCCTGCCGCTAATCA
>NW_015270706.1:0-386 GCF_001447785.1 Gekko japonicus
CTATACTTCCTTTGCAGAAAATTGAGAGAGAAAAGAAATATTGACGCAATAAACATTAACCACAATAACAAAAATGGAAAACAGCAAGCGTGTGATAAATTATAAGTCTGTCAGACTCTTCCAGCTGATTGACTTTGAACTGTCTATGGCATTCTTAGTAACACAAGCAAAGCCATTTATTTGATTACTAAATGATTTGTAAGTTTGCAGAGTCTCCTTAGAGCTACTGCTTAATTCTTTAGGGACACTGTAGTAAAAATGTCCCAGCCCAGAAGGCATCGTTATGTTAGATTTTTCATTAGACCAATGTTGCAGAAATGATGCAGCCCCCAAAAAACAAAGCAAAACCCAGAGATGGAATTGTAATGTTAATTGAGCATTTTCTT
>NW_015270707.1:0-386 GCF_001447785.1 Gekko japonicus
TCCCACCTGGAGACTGGCACCCCTAACACGCACGCCCACACGATCTAAGTTGATTATATGTGGGATGCATTTCTATCAATACAGAGTGCAAAGAATGATTATTGGTGGCATACAGGGACTGGGGATGTTCTGATAGGGGGATGAATTTTGTGAGGCAGTCAAACAGTATGGGAAGGAGCCGTTGTCATCTAGCAATCCAGGCAGCTCTCTGGACAGCTTTTCTCAGTCACAAGTATCATAATTCATGGCAGGATTTAGCGTAATTAAAAATACTTTGATGCATCCCAGCCAAAGTGCACAGCAACCTCTAATCTTGCTATCAGCATCTTTAGCTTCCGTAAGTGGGGAAAGGCCCAGTCCTTCGATTTCCCCCAGTACTCGTGACA
>NW_015270708.1:0-386 GCF_001447785.1 Gekko japonicus
CCCCAGTACCATTGGCTCTGGCAGCAATCTCATTGTGCCTCTGATTGGCTGTCACATTGATGCCATTTCCTGTTTTCATATTCAATGCTTCTTCATGGAACCAGGAATGGGATCAGGCAGCATTGGCTGAGACTGCTGCCGCAGCCATGGAAGCTCCCAGGGTGATCTTGAGCCCCTTGCTCTTGCCATGTGATAACACCATTGTCTTCAGGAAAATGGAATGGATTTGAGTTGATTTGAACTGTGAACAAAGGTGAATGGGTACAAAATGTCTTACTCCACCAGCCCCCATTTGTAATGAAAATGTTTGCTATCAAACATTCAGCCCAGGCATCAGTTGGATGTATGGATGCTTCTTTTGCTTATGATAGCAAGTATGAAGAAAA
>NW_015270709.1:0-386 GCF_001447785.1 Gekko japonicus
GCTGTTACTGTGATAGTACCGATTCTATTATTCTGTGTGCTACTTCACAATACATCAAAGCAGTCTCCAAGACCTTCTGTGCTATCAGTAATGTCTGGACAGTTGTGACGCTCATAAACATTCCACAGCACCTCAGCAGTTGAGCTAACTGCAACCAAGGTTTCATTTTGATCCCCACCCTTCCTCTGAGGCGCTCAAGGGCAGTCAGTATACATGGTTCTCTCTTCCCTGTTTTATCATCCCAACTGTTCTGTGATGGAGGGAGGGTGCCAGGGCCAAGGTCACCAAGCAGAGGTCATGGCATAGCCGGGAATTCAGTAGACTGAAGTCAGAGCTCTTACATCCAACAGAAGTAGAGGCTTCAAAGTCTACAATCTATATTCAGT
>NW_015270710.1:0-386 GCF_001447785.1 Gekko japonicus
GTCCGCACTCCTAACTACTACACTAAACTAATATCAAACTTCCCACCACACACTTTTATCCCCACACATCTAACACATGGCCAGAGGACCTTGGGAGTCACATGCTGTGGGTCTCAGTGTGTGGGAGGCATGAGGGGTCCCCCATGTAGTAACACACAGGGCATGACAGACCTAATTGGTGGTGCGGGATGAGTGATCTGAATTTCTTTTGTTGGTGGAACAGAAGAGTAGAGGGCATTGACAGAGTACTGCCTGGGCTGTGACTGGATTAGTAAAATCCACGTATAGATAACTACATTTCAACAAGTCTTTTTTACTGCACCAACAAAGGAACACAACAAAGCAAGAAAGAAACTGCTACAACTTTCTGTTTTAGGAACAGGAAA
>NW_015270711.1:0-386 GCF_001447785.1 Gekko japonicus
AAGGTCACCCAGCTGGCTGCATGGGGAAGGAGTGGGGAATCAAACCGCGCTCCTAACCATTACAGCAAACTGGCTGGGAAGAAACCTCGTTTGGCCCTACAGTGTAAAGGAAACTCACTTTCTAAAAACACGGGGGGGGGTGAAGAAAGTTATCAGCATGACACCATGTTGGGGACTGCTGATGAATAGTGTGTGCAATGCTCCAAGGTCCTAAGACATACAAAGGTTAAGTGTTCTGAACCACCTATACAAATGCTCGTAAGAATTCTTAGACCTTCCTTTGAAATCCCTCCTGAGGAGCCACCTAAAAAGGATTCTCTGGGTTACCTCCGAATTCTGCTTCAGTGAAATTCAGTGACAACCAGTGTTCCTTCTAAACTGAGTTA
>NW_015270712.1:0-386 GCF_001447785.1 Gekko japonicus
TCCTGCAGGAAATGACCCCTGGGTCTCTGGCAGGAGGTGCTGGCAAAGGCCATTCTCTGTGCCAGTCCCTGGAGGGCCTCTGCCAGTTGGAGGAGGCATTGCTGAGCGAGGACAGACCAATGGGCCGAGTTCATACACAACAGCTGGGCAGAACGGAGTACCACTTTAGAGTACACGTAGGGAAATACTGATTCTGAACGTTTCCCCGTGTTTTAAAAAGGTAATCCCAGCAAACAGAAAACAAACAAGCACATAACTGAGCCTGCTTCTAGCTCACCTCTTTCCCCGGCAATCCAAAAAACAAACAAACTACTGCATGCAGCTTTCAACACAGAGGAGTAATGCACAAAGGTGATTCCCTGGTGTGAAGTGGTGCAGTCCATCCT
>NW_015270713.1:0-386 GCF_001447785.1 Gekko japonicus
TTACTCATATTAGTTATATCCCACATTTCTCACTGATACCCAATGTGTGTTGCACAGTGTACATTAGTACAATTCACAGGATCAGATATTGAATCTGCAATGCAACAGGATTTGGAATCCCAAATTCTGAAACAGAGTTGAAACTCAGATTAAAAAGCCTCTGGCATGTGCATTTCAGGAGGAGGGAATCCATAGTTTGTTCTAGGGTGAAAGATCCTCACATGGAAGCCCAACTTGTTAAGATCAATCTTGATTTTGTTTAACGGAATTCATAAACCAGTTTGAACACCCAAAGAGTGAATGGCAGGCTATAAAACGTTGAAAGGAACAAATATTCCCTGGGGGTCATCTTAATCTTTCCTTGTTTCTTTGCCAATTCTTGTTTC
>NW_015270714.1:0-386 GCF_001447785.1 Gekko japonicus
CTAGCAACCCTAGTGCAAGGTGGAGCTTTTTCACAGTATTGTTTTATGATTGGGCAGGTTAGGTTTGGGCTGTATTTGTTCTCCCTCGAGGGCTGTTTAATCACCTGACCTCATGAACAAGATGCATACAGAGGTTGCAACAAGATGGGTTTGTGCATATTTTTACTTAACCACAGTCCAGTATGATATCTGAAGGTGTCCTACCTATTCTGTTCTAGTATATCTTGTTGATATGGGTCGAATCATAGGTAAAGCCTTAACAGTCTTCTTTTTGTTATCTTAGGGCCCAATGGGAGTTCCTGGATTTCAAGGAATATATGGGGTTCCCGTAAGTCTTCTTTTTTGTTTAAAATATAAATTTAGAGAAATCGCTTTCATTTGATTTT
>NW_015270715.1:0-386 GCF_001447785.1 Gekko japonicus
AAAAGCATAAATCGAACATCTGCAGTTCAGCTTTATCTGTTAGTTTTCTATAGACACCATGCGTGAAGGCTTCAGACATCAGTAACCCCACCATGCTTTCATGCAACTCCCATTCATTTCAGTGGGGCATGTCCAGCAGGACATTTTGCTGGATTCTGTCCTTTAATGTTTAAGTGAAACACATTCCATATTAGTGTAACAAAAAAAATACTATTCAAAATGTGAACTTTATTTTGACTGGACTTTTTTTTTAACATTTCCATATGTATTTCTTACATCTCTCTACTGCCTTAAGAAGAACTATTTTTATTTGTAAATATTTCTGAAATGGAACTAGGGAACAAGGGTGCCAGATAACAATGCATACCAGTTCCACTTGATAGTGT
>NW_015270716.1:0-386 GCF_001447785.1 Gekko japonicus
AAGAGCCACGCTGGATCAGACCAAAGTCCTATCAAGTCCAGCATTCTGGCTCCATCTCCTGTAGGTTTTCCTATGAATAGTGTTCAGCAAGGTTCTGTCTCATAGGCAGAGTCCCAGTGGTTGAGTCAGTTGGGTAAATTCTAGAGTGGGAGGCATTTCTCCACAGATCTTATTTCCCAGATGATGTCATTTGTCTGTATACTATGAAAAGCTTTCGCTGACCATTTCTACATATGAAGCCTCTATTAAAGGGACTGGGTTCCTGACCAGGACGGCCCAGACTAGCCTGAACGCAGAAGCTAGGCAGAGTCTGCCCTGATTAGTATTGGGGTGGGAGACTGCTGAGGAAGCCCAAGGTCACTCTGCAGAGGAAGGCAATAGCAAAC
>NW_015270717.1:0-386 GCF_001447785.1 Gekko japonicus
GTCTAGAAACAAGAGGCCTCGCCACCAAGGGAAGTCTAGAAACAAGAGGCCTCACAAGGCTAGTTGAGATCTGCCTGCTAGGGAGAAACCATTCCAATGAGTAGGCACTCTTAGTGCCTCTCCAGGTTTTGCTGACACTGGTTTTTGTGTATATGAGAGTTTTGGTTTTTAATGTTGAATTTATATCTGTTTATTCTTTTGGATCCTCTTATTTGCAATGCCCCTCCCACCATCTGACTGAGATATCAGGACTCAAAGATCATTTCTACTCATCAACATGCAAGAATAATAAAAATTGTGACTAATACTTAGATTCTTAAGCACAGAATTCCTTGGAAGTTATTTCTTACGAGGGACATAGATATAGCTATTAGCATATACTAAGG
>NW_015270718.1:0-386 GCF_001447785.1 Gekko japonicus
ATCTGAGCTTGCTTCCGAGGTGTCTCCTCGCCAACCGGCTGCCTCTGCTTCCTTCCCAGGGCAGGTCATCGTGGTCACCCTCTGCGCCCTCCTGCAGAAGACCAAGCGGGCGTGGCTCTTTTCCGCCCCCCTCCTCCCCTTGGTGGCGCGGCTCTGCTGCCTCCCACTGCAGGCGCTGCCCACGGTCAACACTTTCGCTGCGGTCCTCACAACCTTGGGGGCACTCTACGTTGCGGCCTCTTCCCTCTCTGTCCTCGTCCAACTGGCTGCGGCGGCCTGCAGGGAGGTCGGTCAGGTGAGAACCAGGGGCCGGGAGGAGGCTTATATGCTACACGGGCCAGCCCTTTCTCCCCGCTTTTCCGTGCAGAAGGGCCTGTGCTCTGTGC
>NW_015270719.1:0-386 GCF_001447785.1 Gekko japonicus
CATCACTCATTCCCTGGCATTTATGTTTGTTTGGATATGTGTGCTTTCTCCTGTGTTGATTTGCAGGCATGGAAGAGACAGAATGGATACAGTAGATTAAGCAAAATACGATCCTTTAGAAAGTATTTCTTCACCCCATTGACTCTCTGTTTCTTTCACATTCCATCTTAAAAATATAATGCTCTTCTACCTTATGTATTCTCTACGAATTCATTTCTTTCTCTATTAACGGCTTCAAAAGCTGCACTTGTATCTGCATGTGTATGTATGCTGCTTTGACCACATCCAGTATATCATACTGTGGGGTTTATGAACAGTATTTTTCATAGAAATTTGCATGGTACAGTGACCCCATTTCTAATATCCTTATCGACTCTCTCACTCTC
>NW_015270720.1:0-386 GCF_001447785.1 Gekko japonicus
AAAAAAGAACAATTCTAAAATCTATTATTCGAACCACAGAATATGGATTTTTCAGTTTATAGAATTTGGAGAATACAGTGCGGGATTGAAGCCCCAGCTATTGGGCTATATTTTATGACACCTCTTTCCATCTTTTCTGTAAGACTGTGAATAACCAGATCAGCGTTAATAATGTTTTCTTGGATGTAAGTTACCGTGATTTCATTTACACTTGCCTCTGAGGAAATGTCCTTAGGATCATTGGCCAAGCCATTTGGTTCCTATTATATTTCAATTTTCTGGCCATTCAGTGTGAATAGTATTTCCCACATTAATGCAATAAGAAATTTTAAACAAATTTGGATAACCAGAAAGTAAAGGACTGAGAATCTTAGAATAACCAATGA
>NW_015270721.1:0-386 GCF_001447785.1 Gekko japonicus
TGCTTTCTTTCCGGTTCCTGCCCTCCATCCCTCAGCTACCCTCCTCTCGATGAACTAGTTTAACCTTCTGCTCTCCTCGAACTCCTGGAAAGTTATCTCACTGTCCTTCTCGTTTCTGTGTCTTCCCAGGATCTTCTGATGTACCTGCTACAGCTCGTCCAGGCACTGAAATATGAAAACTTTGATGACATAAAGAACGGGTTGGAACCCACAAAGAAGGACAGCCAGGGTGCCATGTCAGAGAGCATGGCAACGTCTGGCACGACAACGGCAGAAGTAGACAGGTAGGTGAGCTCTAAATGACAAACACGGCTACCCTTTGGGATGAAGTCTGCTTTGTGAATCTCATAAGAACACCAGAAAAGCCATGCTGGATCAGGCCAATG
>NW_015270722.1:0-386 GCF_001447785.1 Gekko japonicus
CACTACACCAAACTGGCTCTCAATAAAATAACACCCTATGAAAATAGCTGCTTCTGCTCTGGATTACAAAAACAATTTACAAGGTCCCAAAGGGAGCTACTGAACCTCAGAAGGAAGGGAGCTACTGAACTACAGCAACCTCATCCGAATTCACATTTAAACTCAGCGTCACCCCATTTTAAATCATTTCAACTGTTACTCTTGAAAACTGTTTTTCAGCTGACTCGCACAGCCTGCTCTGATCGCAACCCCCCCCCCCCCCCCCCGCCTCCACTGCTTACCTATTTGTTGGGAGACAAAGAACAGAGGAATCTCCAATTGCCCCCTATATTTTTTTCTTCAACAAATGGGAAACCAGTTTGGGGACAAGTTTGATGGGGGGGGGG
>NW_015270723.1:0-386 GCF_001447785.1 Gekko japonicus
ATTTCCCTTCACCTTAGATGTGAAGGGAACCATTTGAAGCAGCATCCCTCCCCTGTCATGTTTAGTGTGGCTAGGCGTGTGTCATGACGTCATTGTGCTCCAAGTTTTCCTTATGTCCCTTCTTCCCCCCCCAATCCATTTTTTATTTTCTTGCTCTGTATCAATGCTGCCATTTTTCCCCACAAGAAAACTCTAAGCTAGTTACCGAAATCTTATCTGTGAATCGGTGAAACCAGACTCTTCCCTGATGTATCTTAGTCCCTGTTCTGCAGAACGATTGGCTGCTGACGGACCAATGGGTAGCTGATTGGCAAGGGAGAGGCTCAGGAGAGGGTGCTGCCAAATAACAGCCAGGCCAGGGAGCCATTTTGGTGTAGTGGTTAAGT
>NW_015270724.1:0-386 GCF_001447785.1 Gekko japonicus
GCCCCTGACTATATATGATGTTGTGGATTTACTGCGAATGAGTCGATCCTAAGGGTCTGGCCCGAAGTGTCATGGCTTGGGAAAGCTAGAACACATCACAAAAGGAATGGGAATGATTCTTAAAGGCTGTAGATATGATCTCAGTGAGTCTTAAATTTTGGGAAGCGGCAAATAACAGGAAAGGAGACTTTGGCCTCTATGTCAATGATCGCTAAACGGAGTTTCCATATTCAGGTGTAATGAACCTCTGAAGCAGCTTTCGGCCTTTGTGTCCATGCTTGAGGACATCTGGGGCTATCTGGTTGACCACTATGTGAAACAGGGTCCTCAAGAAGAATGGCCATTTGTCTGATTCAGCAGGGCTTTTCTTGTGTGTGTGTGTGTGT
>NW_015270725.1:0-387 GCF_001447785.1 Gekko japonicus
AAAAAGAGTATGACAATCTATACTAAGTGGATTAGTATATTCAATTGATCACCCTCCGTGGATGTGAGCTGGAAATATTTTGCCCAGTTCAAAGATTAATGGAGTTAGAGCAACTGGAATTAAGACAGTACCCCTCAATCAGACATACTGTGCACTCAGAATTAATGCCTCCCTGTGCTGCTGATAGTCCCGGAAGGGAAGAGACAGACACCTGACTTTTGCCAGTCTGTCTCCCTGCCTGGTCAGAGTGGTTTTGAGAGACAAAATCCTTTACAAGTAGAGGGATTAAACTCCCGCTCACATCCCTGTATGGTCTCATCTGAACTGAGCTCAAAGCATGTATTTTGACTCTGTGTCCTACACAGCGTTCCGTGCGCCTTGGTGTTT
>NW_015270726.1:0-385 GCF_001447785.1 Gekko japonicus
CGAGCAAGGGAAACGTTTACCTTTACTTAAGAGGGAAAGCAGTAGCGAGCAGCTCCCTACACTGGTCAGGTACAGTTATCATGTTTAAGCACGGACAGCTTCTTTAACCCTGGGTTAAAGATCTATGGTTTAGCTTGTCAAGCCAGGTCTAGTCCCCAGAGACTCTATGTACAAAGTCAAATAAGAAAGACCTACACACAGAGAGGGAAGGAAATCCCCTGACCTGAGCCATGGCCTTCTGTCCCAATCAAGGTTTGCTCACTGCTGATACAACACCAAACTGTGGCCAATGCAAACCATGGTTTGCAAATGCTCTTCAAACCATAGTTCTGCAATCTAGTTTGTGTGATGGTGGAGGAAAGTGCCGTTAAGTCGCAGCCAACTT
>NW_015270727.1:0-386 GCF_001447785.1 Gekko japonicus
GGCATTTTTTCCCCCACCGTCAAAGAAAGCGGCCAGGAAGATACTTGGGCAGCATGACAATGAGGTCTGGGGTAAGAACAACTGCCTGTTGATCCTATGACTAGAAACAATAAGGAATTATAATATAAAATTACAGAAGACTTATGGAAATGTACTCCGTTTAAACTACTAGAACTATTTGACTTAGTTGATTATCTGACCACTTAATTGCAAACACCTGGAGTAAACTGAGCGGAAGTTCTCAGGCAATGGAGCTGACTGCTGTACGCGATAAAGTGCGGGACGCTATATTATCTGAGCTTAGCTCCGACAAATTTCAAAAAACATTACAAGCTGAACTAAATAAAGTGCTTGATCAAATATGGGAAAATTTAAAGTGCCCTTCT
>NW_015270728.1:0-385 GCF_001447785.1 Gekko japonicus
GGCTGTTACTGATAGGACATTTTGGAGGACATTAATACACAAGGGCCGCCATAAGTTGGAAGCGAGTTGACGGCACTTAACTCGCACACACCTGTCCCGCTGTTTTAAAAGGACATCCTGGGGCTGATTCGGAAATGGGGGCCCTGGATGAAGACGGGGGCATCTCGGTGGAAGGTCCATGGCTTTTGGAAACCATGAGACGGTGTTAGCCTACCCTGGGGTGGGGCAGCTATCAGGGCCCGAGGTTTCCGGTGGGGGCCACTGGTGCAGGTGCTCCCTGCCCACTCACTTGCGAGTGTTCCGACACCCATGATCCCTGCTGCATTCGCTGCCCAGAGCCACTAACGAAGGGATTGCAGCAGGCCCGTAGCCAGGATTTTGTCAT
>NW_015270729.1:0-385 GCF_001447785.1 Gekko japonicus
TGTGATCCACCCTGAGCCCATTTGGGGAGTGCGGAATAAAAATCCCTAAATAAACAAACAAAAGACTCCTTCCAATTTCTTAATTTCAAAGAAGAATTAGGACACATTTTACTTACTGTCACAATGGCATTCTCAGGCCCCAGGACGCTCCAGCTGTAATTTATGCACTGTTGTGCCCCAAAAATGAGCACCGTTTCTTGGAGAGTCTATTGTTATATCAGCAGCCAGGGCAGTGGAGAATTCATCACAGAATACATCCATTTAAAACTACAACATTGGTCTACTTCAAGGTTTACTTCACATTCTGGCCTAAGAAAAGAAGAGCATGTAAGAATGATGCTAACATTAAGTAAATCAGGGAGGTATCCACAACTTTGATAGTATA
>NW_015270730.1:0-385 GCF_001447785.1 Gekko japonicus
GTTGTTTTGTGTTACGCATCACAGGGTATCACTGCAGCAGGAGGACAGGACGGTTTGGGAAGGCGTTACCCGCTTCTGAGCATCCGTAGAGCGAGAGTCTGAAGACTTTGCAGACCCTCCCTTCGAATTTTCCATTTTGATCAAAATGGGACTGACTTGAAATAGACTCCAGGTTCCTCGAAAGAGGGAAAGAAAGAGATTCTCGGATCTCAGGACAAAACGGGGTAAAGAGGAAAGTACAGGATTTCTCTTCGCACGGTACAGGGAAGGAAGTACACTGTAGGAATTGGGAGCGAACAGCTCTGCTCTCTGAAGTTATGTCATATTCAGTATTTGTGAGTTATTTAAAATTATTTATGTTGTGTATGTTGACCGCCACCGGGGG
>NW_015270731.1:0-385 GCF_001447785.1 Gekko japonicus
TCATACCCCCTCCCCTGACTCAGTGGCGCCTCCATGTTCAAAGGCAGTGACCATCTGCGTACTAACACTGAAAGGAAACAACGCAAGGAGGTTTTACCTTTGTGCCCCTGACCCCAGACCTCTAGAGAGCATTCGCTTGACCAGTGTAGGAAAGATGTTGTACTCGATGCATCATTGGTCTAATCCAGCGGGGCTCTCCTTACAACTCCAAAATTATCTCCGATCCAGTTTGGCGCCTGCGGCTTCAATAGCAGAATCCTTCCCAACATTTACCCCATCAACCTGGTTCGAGTGAACGAGGATACTATGGAGCTGATCCGGGGACCTGACGGACTCTGCATTCGATGTAAAGCAGGTGAGGCTGGGGAGCAACAGGGTGACGAGT
>NW_015270732.1:0-385 GCF_001447785.1 Gekko japonicus
AAGCTGTTGCTCCTTAAATAGCCTTTCCAGGAGTACCGTAAAGGGCTCTGCCTGCCAGAACAAGCAGCCCACGTTTCCCCTCCCAGCCCACAGCAGGGCTGCCCTACCCATCACTTTCTCCTTTCTTCCTCCCCTGTTTTTGCTGGCCGCTCGGAGATCCAGAGAAACAGTTTTGTTTCTCACCACCCCCAATGAATGCTTAATTTCTCCAAGCTCTCTGCTGCAATTGTTTCTGTATCAGCAGGTCAGCCAAAGGGCTTCTGCCACCACCCAGGCTCCGGCCTGTGGTCTGGCGTGCAGCTTCACTTCCAACCACCCAGGCACAGAACGGCAGCTAATTATCCAAGAGGGGGACCTCCACCTTCAGAGGCACTGAGCCTCTGAA
>NW_015270733.1:0-385 GCF_001447785.1 Gekko japonicus
AAAACAGCTGCAAGGTTCTGTCTTGGTGCACCAGAGTATTATCCTGGATCATACTCTGTACCATTGTAATATCATGACTCATGTTGCAGAGGCTTCATAAACCACAGAGTTGGGCAGTTTGTGTGCTCTGGATTGCAATTGTGGTCATATGGACTAGTGTCCAAATTACTTCTATATAAATAGCTATATAGATGTTATTGCCTGTTAAATGATAGAAATACAGCACCTACCATTTTGGCACCCCATAAATGGTTAGTAACCTTTCCACTCCCAGGCATGTGACATACACCATTTCCAGATAATTCTTCTGTACTTAGAGGAAAGGGAGGGAGAAGAAATGCCATGGAGTGAAAACTAATCATATGCATTTCAAGACAGTTTTTTT
>NW_015270734.1:0-385 GCF_001447785.1 Gekko japonicus
TGCAGGCAAACTCTGGGCCTCGGAGACTCTGTGCTGCTTCTTAACCTTTTCCCTTGCTTTTAGAGATGGTAGCTGCAGCTAAGCAGGCCGCCCACAGGGACAGGGTTCCTGCTCTCCGAATTCCAAACGGCCATGCAATACTGGCCAGCAGCAGCCCTGAAGGAGGCGATCAGCCCAAGACGGCTTCTGACTGCTGTAACCAGACACAGGCTAACAGGTGAGCTTAGAGGGCTAACAGGTGAGTTTAGAGGGCTAACAGGTACTTCCAAAAGGTGCCGAGAAGCTTCAGTTGTCTGTAACTTCTAAAAAGAAACCTGCCTGGATTTTTGAAATCATTATTTAAAAGTTGTGTCTTTTTTTGTTTTACTAATTCATAAACCGTGAC
>NW_015270735.1:0-385 GCF_001447785.1 Gekko japonicus
GTTTTGGTGAAAATGAAAATAAATTTATAAACATCTCATGGCTGCTCGTAAGCGACAAGGCAGCATTTTAACTGTTAATTGAGGCTTTGTTTACATACTCCTTTATATAATCATCATCTCAAGAGGAAGAACCTGCACCATTCCCCATGGGGTAATTCTTGGTTCCTCTGCTTAGTTACAGGCTACCTTTTCCTGGTTCATAGTTGTTGTTTTTTTAAAACAAAAACAAAAACGGGAAGAGATTTCTCCATCTGCTTCCCATTGTTTATGGAGCTTCTGTCTTGTAGAATGTATCCTGTTTGCTACAAGAGCCCTGTAAGCTGAAACAACTGCCGTGCCTCGGAACTCTGCTAGCAAAAAAGCAATTTCCGTAAGTGCTTCCCAG
>NW_015270736.1:0-385 GCF_001447785.1 Gekko japonicus
TCTTCCTCTTCTTTTCCAGTTTGATTTGGGAAATCCATTTAACTCAGCCTTTCATAATGGAGGAAAAAACAGCATAGGATGGAAGGTGAGGCATGCCATAGATTTGACTGAGCAAAGGCACTGCTGTGAAATATTGATGCTATACCTACACATAGGAGAGACTCCTACATTCTCTCATTAGCCTCACAGGGTACAGTTAAGGCCACAAGAAGTGGACCTCGGAAAGCATCTTGCTTGCTAAAGCATCAATAGTAGTTATGCTGACTGCAGAGTGTGCCATGATCCCTGTCCACCATGTGCTCCAGCAAGGGGGAGCACGGATACAATCCAAAATGGTTCCAGCCATTCCAAATGACTGACTACTGGATGGGTTGCCTACCATTAC
>NW_015270737.1:0-386 GCF_001447785.1 Gekko japonicus
GCACACACACACATGAAAAATACAAAAAATGAAGAAGCCCTAATGGGCAAAATCTGCACCCACTTTCTAAAAATCCTTGGTGGGTGCAAGGGAAGGTGTCGGCAGGCACCCAGGCACCCGTAGGCACCATATTGGGTACCCCTGCTCTGACCTCTACAGGATTCTAATCCCTATCCAGTGTTCCTGGCCAGTTTGCTGTGTTTAGGTTGTTCATCAGAATGTTCCGGAGTTACGCAGAGGGAACAACCATGCTCTGCCATTGCAGAGGTGTGGTATGCATGCATTCCTGTCTTTCAGACAGCCAGACATTTCTTTCCGGAATCCAATCCATTTCTTTTTCCATCTCCTTTGACTCCCTGTTTGGGAGAACCGGGTTTGATTCCCCA
>NW_015270738.1:0-385 GCF_001447785.1 Gekko japonicus
CCCAAGCCCCCCCCCCCCCAAGGGGCTAGCCATTCAGGACTGATAGGCCGCCAGCTGTTTGTTGGAAATGTGGCTGAGCTACCAGGATCACAAAATAACAGGTTGGGCTCCTCCTCCGGCACCTCTACCAGCCTGCCCTCTGCTGCACTGCTTGGCCACGTGCCGGATTGTAACCTCCTTTACACCACCAGCACGAGAATGTCTGTTTCAGCACCAGTGGAACAATAAAAGTTTGAATAGACGGTTTCCCAGTTGCTGGTCTTTTCTTTTCCACTCTCTTCAGCACTCTTCCCTTTTTTTAAGGCCATGAGTGTGTGTGTGTGTGTTTTACTGGATTACATTGCTTCTGGCCAAAAGTTTGATTGCCCACTCCTCTTCCACATGA
>NW_015270739.1:0-385 GCF_001447785.1 Gekko japonicus
ACACACATTTTGATGTTGCTGCTGCTCAGTAGACTCAGCCCGACAGTAGAACACAGGCACCAACACTAACAGGTGGCAGCCACACTTAGACCCCATGTTTCCCCTCTTTTGCATAACTGGGCATTCAGTAACAGATTTTAGTAAATTCAGCATTTACTGCATATTTAGCCCCTCTGCCAAAAGATACAGACAACAGCACTGAAACATTTTCCCCCACTTTTACAACTAGCCAGAAACATATTCTCCATGATGGTGAAACTGACAAGGGTTACAGCTAAAACCATTGGCCAGGTTCATTTCTACAGTGAAGATTTGTTTGATTTTCAGTTCAAGCTAGTCAGTCTCAAAGCTCTTTAAATCCTTTGAGGTGGGGGACTACATAGTA
>NW_015270740.1:0-385 GCF_001447785.1 Gekko japonicus
CCCAGACCTTGCAACCCTACCAGGTGACCAGTTACACGGAAGGCATTCGTTACCTGAGGTATTCAGGCTGTGGCTCACAGACAGCCACATTCGCAATTGCTATCAACCAAAGATCCACACAACCCCGGTATGCCCTGTGCATCACCCCAGCAACCATACACATACATTAATATAACGGAATATTAAATATATAAGATAACCCTTTTAATTACTAGATTCCTTCTGAGTATGTAGGGTTGGCTCTCCCCACTACAGCAGAAGCTTTAGTCAGCCCTTGCCTACCTGGAGTGAGGAGAAGGGTTTCCTTCTCTGCTTTGCCACTCTCTCCCCAAAATGAGGCAGAGCTGCTCAGGCACGAGAGCAGGGGTCATTTCCTGTGGGAGCG
>NW_015270741.1:0-385 GCF_001447785.1 Gekko japonicus
TTAAAGGTGCCATTGGATTCAAACTTTATACTGTCACCAAAGGTGTGTGCCCTTAACGCCCTCCTCTTTTAACAACGGGGCTCGTCTCTCTTGTTCAGAACCTGTTCAGCCTCACGAGTTAGAAAGAGGCAACGACCTTTCCTTTCCCCCTTTTGGATGTATTGTGCAGATCGTGGCGTTATTTAGCTGACACATATTTGAGTCAGCAGTTATTCTGTCCTTGCGGCGTATTCGCCTCTCCCGGTTGCGAAGGAAGGAAAACATTTTCACAGGATGGATTTGATCAGAAGGCGTGACTCACGCGAAGGAAATAAGCAAAGGAGCAGGCACCAATGAGCACTTTTGCCCAACAATCCTAGGCAGAGAGCCAGTTTGGTGTAGTGGT
>NW_015270742.1:0-385 GCF_001447785.1 Gekko japonicus
TCTGTAACACCTATTCGATCTGATCATTAGTTATTGTTTTAATTGTTTTAACTCGGTTTGTGAATGTATTTATGGAAAAGTTGTTCACTGCCCAGAGCCCTGTGTACAGGAGAGGACGGTCTAAAACTCACATTTATAAATAAAATATATACTTACAGGGACGGAGGTCTGGGGAACATTTCGCCAGCTGGGTAACATCTAGCTGAGCTTCTCTCTCCTCCCTGTCTGCGTGGCCAGAAGCCCAAACCTTTTGGTGTGAACAAAAGCTAGTCTTGCTAGATCTCCTGTGATAGTGAGAGACCTACAGGCAAACGTTCCCTTTGCCTTCCAGCACCTGAAATGCCAGCAGGAGGAAATGGGGAGAGGATTGGGGAGTACGCCAGCA
>NW_015270743.1:0-385 GCF_001447785.1 Gekko japonicus
CTGCAGAGCCAATGGCTGCTTCCATCTTGTTACCATGTCTCAAGAATCTTTGTTTCCATCATTAATTGGTTTCCAATTAAGTGCTCTGCACAAAAGAAGAAAAAGGAAGACAATTGGTGATCAAGTTCATGGCATGTCTTAAGAGTTCCTTTGTCAAAGAAAATGCAAGCAATGATAATCCATTGGGCTGCATGAATATGTGCATAATTTATTCATTACACATACACATTTTAAAAACTAAGTTTATTTGTGAATGGGTTAAAATGATACCATTTTATAAGTGATCTGTTGCCTTGTTCAAGAGTTGCAACACATGCTTCTACCATGGTGAATAGACACTGTTAGCCAAATTGTTTATTATGATATTTAAGAGCAATTGGCATCT
>NW_015270744.1:0-385 GCF_001447785.1 Gekko japonicus
GTTACACCCACGCACAGCCTTTCCCATCCATGCTGAATGAGTTAAAGCCTCGCCCTTCAAGCTGAGCCTCACCTCCCTGCAGCAGCTGCACCTTGTCCAGGCACTGGGTGACCACGGGTTGGAGGCCTTCCAAAGCCAGAAGACTTTCATACTCTCGCTCCCAAGTTGGGTTTTCCCCAAGAGAAGCTACGAGAGAAGCAGAAATGGAAGACTGAGGCCACACGGAACCACTGAGCTTCGGTCAGAAGTCCCGTGGCTCCCGAGCTCCCTCCAAAGGCCAAGCTGCACAGGTGTGCCACCTGCCATGCCCCTCCCATCCACATCCTCCTCCCCATTTTAAGAAAATCATCCCTGCCTCCTGACCTAGATCGCCCAGGCAAGCCAG
>NW_015270745.1:0-385 GCF_001447785.1 Gekko japonicus
ATATAATTTGCATACATGGACAGCTTTCGTCCACCTGAACGCAAAACCTGATACTTCCAGTGGTCTGTTACGTACTGCAGCTGTATGCTTGTGATGGAATGTATGAGCAACTGCGAGGCATGCATGCACAAGCTTGTCATTTGTCTGCACATGAGGGGCAACCCCCTACCCTTGGTCCCAATTCCCCCACCCTCAAGGAACTGAGTTGGAGAAAAAAAATGGGCAGAAAATGTCTTCCATGGTGATGCTCTAGGAATTTCGTCATCTATCTCTGGTCTTGACCATAGACATTGGGGCAATTCCTAGAGTGTCATCTAGAAGTGATGTCACATCCTCCCCAACATCCACCCTTCCAAGGCGACACCCTCAAGATCTCCCAGAATTT
>NW_015270746.1:0-385 GCF_001447785.1 Gekko japonicus
AAAGGTTTGCCATCACTGCACTATACCATACTGGCTGCCATCCCAAACATCACCTCACCTGTGACCTCACTAGCCATTAGGGTTGTCCTTTGCCCGCCACCAGAGGGGGAACCCCTGCCAGCACTCAATAGGGTGGTGGGGGAATAATGGGGAGGGAAAATAGAATCCCTCAAAACCATGATGTCACTTCTGGCCACATAACCAGATGTGAAGCTGCAGCATCATGGGATGGCATTCGGTTAAGTCCTGCCCCTGACAGTCTCCCAACTGTTGCCAGCCTAGAGCTAGGAACCCTAGGCATCCCTAGGCAAGCCATGTTGCGAGGCCTGCCACCCCAATATCTTCTGACCTTCTGATTCCAGAGGTGCAAGATCAGATCTCCTAG
>NW_015270747.1:0-385 GCF_001447785.1 Gekko japonicus
AAAGAAGGTATAGGATCCAAACTTAGGAAAGGAAGCTACCTTGTGCCAAATCATGGCATTGGTCCATCTACCTCAGTATTCTCTGCTCTCACTGGCGGCACCTCCACAGGCTCTCAGGTAGACAGGGGACTTGCCAGCATCCAAGACCGTGCCAGAGAATGATTTTGGGTCCCTCGGCGTATAAAGCAAGTGCCAGAATGCCCAGCTACTTACCCCCCCATCTAACCTGCGCATTTGCCAACCGTTCCATTACAACAGCTTCTAATAAGTTGTCCTCAGGCCACTGGCCTACCTAGTTCTTCTCTGACCAGCAGCCACTCTCCAAGGTCTCAAGCAGAGAGAAGTCTTTCCCAGCACCTGCTCCCTGAAACCCATTGAGATAAAA
>NW_015270748.1:0-385 GCF_001447785.1 Gekko japonicus
TGGTCCTGTGTTTTCTCTCTCATGATCTTGCATCATAGCTTTCCTGTCCTTTCATCCTGGCCTCTAGAAAGTTGGCCGCACCTCCGCTTTGCTTCTTGAAGCGGATCTTGGGTCTGTGAGTGAAGTCATCGGCTGTGCAATCTCTTCCGAACAGGTCTCTGGGCTATTCCATCCATTCTTGGAACTTCCCCAGTGATCTATGACCTGAGGAAGATTTCTGTCTCAAAACACGTCACACTTATTCTCTATTTCCTTCTCTTTAGGGTGCTAGAAGCTTTAGTTTTCTCCACACAGTTTCTTTTTCTTTTTTAAAATAATGCCAGTGATTTTAAGTAGCTCAGTATGATTGACTTCTGAATGGGCGATTCTGCATCTAGCATTCGCT
>NW_015270749.1:0-385 GCF_001447785.1 Gekko japonicus
CGCATCAGTAGCTCATTGGATTGAGTTTAGAGTATGATGAAGTTTAGAGAACTGAAATCCAGAAAATGGGCTGCTACACTAATCACATCCCTAATGAAAAAGAATAAGGAAATAGAAATGGTGAGCTAAATGTATGACTGGAATGAGTGTTTCATTGAAGTAAAATTTTGCAAAAGACTTTGAAAGACTTATTTACTTGAGATGAAGAAAGAAAATTGTCCTAAATTCTGACTGATGATTGAAATGACGCTTTTTAAATTTCAAGGGCAAAAGATGTATTAAAGTTGTGAACAACACCTTATGATCTTTCTTTGATCTGAATTTTTCCCTGAGGTTGGAGGCAGTTCTTTAACAGGATTAGTCCCTTTCCCCCAGTAATCTTTTT
>NW_015270750.1:0-385 GCF_001447785.1 Gekko japonicus
TCCCATCACAGCTTGCTAGGGTGGTGCAGGGAAAAATGGGAACAGACAACCCCCCCACACCCACCACATTGCAAGGTTACTTCAGGTGGAATGCAGAAGAGACATTGACATATCAGGGTGATGTTGTAGCATGAACCCACAACTCTGGTTTCAGGTGCATGCTAAAGCATCGCCTGGACATGTCAATGTCTCTTTCAGCTCGTGTCATAAGTGTCATTGTGACAGCAGGGGACACCAGACAACTAGGTTCCTATCCCCCAAACTCCCCTACTCCAAGAAGTTCAAAGTGGTATACACTGCTCTCCTGTCTTCCATTTTTAAAAATGTTACTTATATCTCTGCTATACAACGGGGACCACAAAGCAGCTGACAATGTACCCCCCCC
>NW_015270751.1:0-385 GCF_001447785.1 Gekko japonicus
AGCGTCTTAACCACTTGAGCCACCTGCTCAGATCATGTGCTGGGTTATCTCACAGATTGGAGCCAGGTCCCCCTCTCCACATTGACTCAGAAGCAAGCACCAAAGGGTTCCATTGGGGATGGAGTTTGAAATGGAAAGGGCGTGATTGGAGACAGTCCCTGGAATCCAGTCTCCCAGATCCATTCGGCAACAGACTTTCGGAGTCTTCCTGGCTGGTCCTAAGTGGATTCGTTTTGGCCTGCTGCTTCTGCCCTTTTGGGCGCTCTTCCCGTTCTCTCTCTTCCCTTTCCTACATTTCCCAGTGACCCCAACCCCCAGCACATTTATATAGGCTCACAACACAGTCTAGCCAGACGATAGGGACCTCAAGCGTATGTAGTGTGCA
>NW_015270752.1:0-385 GCF_001447785.1 Gekko japonicus
ATGGCTTCTCTTATGTTCTTATGTGTCTGTTGGTACATATGGAGCGTGGCTGGTTTTTATTTGCTCTTCTAAAAGTGCAAATCCCATTATTTCAAAGGACTTAGGCCAGAGTAAGTCTGTGTAAGATTACACTGTGTCACAGAAATTCTGGTGTTTACCAAATGGGTGGTTCAGAGATCAAAACTTGGATCTTGCATAGTGTCTAAGCTGAAGTTGGCCAGTCTGGTAGAGGCAAGCAGGTTTTGTGACCTGACTGTGGTGTAGCGCATCGGTCTTTGGTCCATGAGTTGGAAACTTCATGTGGGTCATGGAACCCCACATCTTGAGTTGTGAACCCCTATAGGGCTGCCGTAAATTTTAATGCCTTTTGGAAGGATGTGTTGCC
>NW_015270753.1:0-385 GCF_001447785.1 Gekko japonicus
TTTTCTACAAAAAAAGCCCTGGCGACTGGGATGGTTTTGTGCTCAAACTTCCCTCTGGGTGTTAAAAGTACACGATCACTTTAGATACCTCTGAGCACTTTGGCCCTTGGGTGGCGGGTGCCCTATATTTTGGTTCAAGTCCACACCTCAAAATTAACTTAAGACCTTGCTGCTGGGACCTATTTCTTGAAACGCTACAGCTTTCAAACAAGAAAGCCCCTTGGAAGAACCTCAACCAGGAAGGGCATGCACTTAAATGGAACTGTTCAAGAGGGCATTTATAGAAAGTGAACAGGATTCTAACTTTAAAGCCTTTAAACTTTCTTGCATTGTTTGTTCCATGCATTATACTGCCCTATTACATTGTTTTCTAATTCTGTCATCC
>NW_015270754.1:0-385 GCF_001447785.1 Gekko japonicus
TTTTAGCTTATTGAATAGGCAGTAAATGTTAGAAAAATAAATAAATGTTTTGTATTAATGTTGTAATGGCATGCCTGGAGTAGAGATGTACAAGGTAGGATTAGAAATGTTTGAGACAAACAAAATTGGTGTGCTTTCAGAGCAGATGGTGCAAATAAACATTATGCCAGTAGAGGATCAAATCTGAATGATATTCACTCAGCCTTCTCTTCTTGTCTGATTCCAGGCTCCATAGTGCCTCTGACGTGCAACATTCTGTTCTTGCAAAAAGGGTATGAGAAGGGTGAGGTACTGAAGCATACAGAAGGGGGACAGATTTGTGTTAGGCTGGTTGGAAGCTAGATTGGCAGAGCATTGCATCCTCCCCAACACACACACACACACA
>NW_015270755.1:0-385 GCF_001447785.1 Gekko japonicus
CCCTTGCTTGTCCCTGCAATAGACAGCACACCAGCAGCGAAATAAGCATGTTGCTTGTATAGTTTAGCAAACAGGGTGCTGCAGAGCAGACTTCAGAGGGGGGAATAGATAGAGACAAATATTTGCTCACTAGTGAATGGAAGGGCCAAAGCAGACAAAATGTGAGAAATCAATCCTGAAGAAAAACCTGAAATTTCTCTTTTTAGAGGTCTATAAAGATTAAATAGCTGAGATTTCGAATTCCAAAATTTCATGTAACAGTAGCATGCCTTTAATTACAGTTGAAAGCTCCCCCTGCCCCAGCTGCTGTTAACCCTGGTAGGAAAAAAGACAGGCAACCTCCTGCTCATATGTCAAGAAAGTAGTGTGTGTGTGTGTGTGTGTG
>NW_015270756.1:0-385 GCF_001447785.1 Gekko japonicus
GATGTGCAAGCATAGTTCAGCAGACATTCCTCAGATGCAAAATTGTGTTCATTGCCATGCATACCCTGATAAAAGAAAAACAGAATAAGTGTTAGTAGAAAAGATCAAGTGTGGAATGAATTATGACTACCCTGCAAAGCTCTGTACTTTATTTCACCACAACCCTTAGGCATAGTATCCTGCACTTCTAGTTTAGAACGACACTGGGTTACCAGCAGTACCAAACTG
Source organism: Gekko japonicus (assembly GCF_001447785.1). Classification (NCBI taxonomy): domain Eukaryota; kingdom Metazoa; phylum Chordata; class Lepidosauria; order Squamata; family Gekkonidae; genus Gekko; species Gekko japonicus. The sequence continues at coordinate 229 of NW_015270756.1, forward strand.
CTACCTAGATGCAGCACCAAGTGTTTCTCAAAGATCACTATAACAGCGATGGTATACCATAGGACACAGAAGGTTCATTTACAACTGTATCTAGATAATAGTGAAGTCATCATAGACCCCGGTCACACGGGAGGTTCTGGCCCGGAAGAGGGACGGA
>NW_015270757.1:0-385 GCF_001447785.1 Gekko japonicus
AAGACCCCAGGAAACAATATGCAAGTTAAGGGACTATCAAGTGGGTCCACCTGCATTTGGGATGGATCACTGTAGCTCAAAGCATGGAGCTGGTATCATAACCAAACCTTTCCTGCACACCAGAAGCATGCCAAGATGGTTGATGGTTCATCAACACCATTCCCCTACACTGGTCAGCATGCAGGCCCAGATAATGATGTTCAGCATTGAGAGAACTCCTTCCTCAGGCTCTGGCACTGGTCAGCCTGCAGCATCTGTCTTTGGTAACTCTCCCTGTCCACAAATATCTCACCGTGTTTGCTAATCTAATGAGTCTGAAATACCTAATCCACACTAATCCTGTTTACCTCCTAGCTAGGACCTGACCATAACTAAGCAACCCCTC
>NW_015270758.1:0-385 GCF_001447785.1 Gekko japonicus
ATGACAGTAGAGCCACAGTGATCACCCTCGGCTCCCTGGACGGAGGAAGGGATAGAAATGATAAAAATCTTGGAACTGGAACAGTGTGTGCAAGTTAAGAAGATATTTGCATGGCAGATGCACAGTAAGATTTGACGAGAAATGGCGGCTAGCTATCTATGGGTATTTTTACACGAACTGGCTCATGGGTGATCAGCACTTTGAATCACCCATCACAATTCACATTTAGTGGGCTGAGGGGAAATAACTATTGTGATCACCGCTAATCCACCAACAGAATAGGTAGAAGCAGCACAGCAGCAAGGAGCTCGGAAGCACCACTTCGATGAGCAATTCACACGCGTGGATCACACACAAAGCTGTCTTATACTAAATCAGACCATTG
>NW_015270759.1:0-385 GCF_001447785.1 Gekko japonicus
AAAACCTAGTCTGTTAAGTAGTCCTATAACTCAATATTTACTAAACGTACGGCATGCAAAATATATATGTGAAGCACCTTCTATCCATACCAACATGTTATCTGCAAGCTGATACAGCAAGGGGACACAGAGTGCAATCCTAAAAACACTTTCCTGGGAGTAAGCGCCACTGAATAGACCTTAGCAGAATTCAGAGTAGACCTAATTTGGATTGCTGTCTAAGAGCCTGATCTGGAATCAAACAAATGCCCAACGCAAACTGGACCATGATTTCAAGAGACGGCCGTGGGCAAGCCGCACTCTCCTTCCTTCGGTCTCCCACCAGCAACAAGGCAATTAATTGAAATTTAAAAGTGTGATTTTTCCTGACATCCAGGGCTGAGCA
>NW_015270760.1:0-386 GCF_001447785.1 Gekko japonicus
CTTTTTGAGATGCCAAAGAAGACTCAGTCGGCGTAGATGGACGGGGCCCTTGAGAGATGGCGTCGTGCCTCAGATATGAATTCAAGGAATAGCTGCAGCATCTGGCAGTGAATCTGGAAAGCCTTCGAACAGCAGTTAGCTGAGGCAGGGAGGGCGGGTGGTGGTTCTCCCTTTGGGGGGGGGATAGAAAGAAAGAGAGCGTTGCATCGAAGAATCACTTTCAAAAGGACTTACTTGACATGGAAGCAGCTTTGTGTGTGTCGTGTGCTCAGAAACACAGTTCACGACCTTGATGAAACATGTCTGATTCACCAGGCAAAAATCTGGCATGGGTTTCAAGTTGCGTATATTGCAAGCACAGTTCCCTCTAAGCTGAGTGAGTGTGA
>NW_015270761.1:0-385 GCF_001447785.1 Gekko japonicus
AAAAAAATAAATGAGAAACCCTATCTAAAAGGCAAAGTAGCAGCAGTGAGAGGACAGAAGAACCTGCCCCTAGAAAACAGGGATACTATGAGACAGCCTGACTAGAATAGAAATATATGAAATTATTTCCTTAAAATGGTTTTGTGGAGCTGTTTGATGCTCCTGTGAATTATGGTGTAGTGCCCTGGAAATAAATTTGACTGAAAAACAGAAATACATCTTTAAAAATGAAATGGGAGAAGGCGAGACTGCCGTGTTCATCTCCAGCTATAAGGAAGTTGTTCCTTTGGTGCTGATAGCTTATTCCGTTCGTGCTGTTCCCATCTGTAACACCAGCTTGGTTTCTTCCCCTAAGGACTTGTGGGGTATTTTAATAATAGGGCTT
>NW_015270762.1:0-385 GCF_001447785.1 Gekko japonicus
ATCTAGCTAGATCTCAGGAGGGAACAGACATCACAACATCACCTGTCTGTTTTAGGAAATGCCACTTGGCCGTGCCCCAAACCTCTGCAGTCGGTGTGGCAAGGGCCTGGGTAGCGCCACTTGGCTTGTTCCAGCTTGTAAATACAGGCTTGCTGTCTTTACGACACCGACAACCTCTCATTTCCAAAACGGGCTTTCCAAACAAAAAGACAACTGACAACGGGGCCCACCTTAAGACGCCAGGCTCGGTAAAACTCCAGTTTTCTAAAAGCAAAACTCCACTGCCGGTGCCCTACAAAATAACCAGATTCAGGTCATCCGGGAAGGGATGGGTTTGCTTTGGTGGACGGCAAAAACAGTTCTTTACAAAAAAATCATTTTAGAG
>NW_015270763.1:0-385 GCF_001447785.1 Gekko japonicus
GGATGAAGGTAAGACCTGGCAACCCTAGTGCAGGCTTAAATTGTACATGCCAACTGCCCCTTTCCACAGACTGCTCTACCATATTTGTTCAATGCACTATATGTTGTCACTTTGTGACCCACAACGACGACAGTCTATCCACACTATCAACGGTTGCTTTAACTAGTTAATATTCCAAGAGTCCTGACTCCTCCCTGCCACTGGGACAAAGGTTATGATTACATCATAGTGACAAGACCATTAATACTGAGACAGTGTACCAAGCGGTTCACTTGTCATGCTAGGGATGGGAAGACTCTGTCTCCCCAACTCTGCCATGAAGCTCAACAGTGTGTTCTAAGGACAAAAAGAAGCTACGTGAAGCTAAGCAGGGTCTGCCCTGGTT
>NW_015270764.1:0-385 GCF_001447785.1 Gekko japonicus
AGCCCCCGTCTGAACGCACCCTAAATGTATTTCTTTACAGCCCCCACCATCATAGAAATAAACAAAAGCCAATCATATTTGGGAGAAAGCAAATAGACCTCTCTGAGGTGCTGGCTAACTCTGTTTTTTGCCTGTAGGGATCTCAGGCATAAAGAATCAAACTTGCTGCTGTCTGTTTGACCTCATCATAGGGGTGCCTGCCTGCGGGTGGGGTCTAGGGGATTTCCTGAAATTACAGTGCATCCCTACCCCCCCCACACACACACACACTCGTGTCCAAGGGGGACCTCGCATCCCTACCACATCGTAAGATCTATTTCTAGGTTAAATTAGCTTCAGGTGGGCAGTAGTGTTGATATGCAGTAGAAAAGAAAGATTTTAGTCC
>NW_015270765.1:0-385 GCF_001447785.1 Gekko japonicus
TACGTTGTTGGCTGTGGGTTCTGACAGCATGCCCTTCAGCCTCCCACAGAATTGCTGGGACTGCTCTCTCAATCACACTGCCCATAAAGGGTAGATTACAGATTAGACAATAATTGACCACATCACAGCACTAAGTCAATGTTTTCATTGTGTTATTCAATGCAACCCCAAGGCATGTTTTTAATGGCTTTTTAATGACTTGTTTTTATATATTATGGTTTTTAATGGTAAGCGGCCTCGAGCTGGACTTTGAAGAGGCAGCAGAGAAATCTCCTACATAAATAAGTAAGATCTCTTTCTTGGGAAAAGGTGATTCTTTAGTTTGATACCTTTTTCTGTTTCCTCGCACTGATTCTTCCCTGTAAAATGTTATGTATTTTTCAGT
>NW_015270766.1:0-385 GCF_001447785.1 Gekko japonicus
TAGTTATCTGCTTTTCTTTCTTTGTTGTTATATTTTGTTTTGATTCCTGATGCCGTTGTCTTGGGGAGAGAAATTTACTAAGTTTTCCATAAGATACTTTAGTATTGGCTTCTAAAGTAGTGAATTCTAGATTCCATGGGAAAACGTGAACTGCGTTGTGTTTCTGAAAAGCACTTTGCACACTTGGGGGCCGAGTCTGGCATACTCTGAAAACAGAATCCATGTGAATCAAGTTTAACATGTTGCCTTTGAGAACAGTAAGTTCACCAGCTCCATCAGAAGCTTCCTGTTTCTTGCCAAATGTGTAAGAGAAAATGTTTCCTATTAAATTCCACATGTTTGGCAGCGCATTTGAATTGAATGCTTTTGCATTCGGCGTATGATC
>NW_015270767.1:0-385 GCF_001447785.1 Gekko japonicus
CCCACAGAAGGACAGGGAAATCCTGCATTTCTACTTTGTCAGAGTGACTTTGAAAGAAGCGGAGCTTGAAGCCTGCCGGGGCGCCTTGGGTCAAGCCAGCCACACACGCAGAGGAGAGAGAAGTCCATGGCTGCTGCTCCCTCGTCCTCCAGGAGGTACAAAGGGCAGTGCTGACACACAAGCCACTGTTTGAGAACAGGAAGGGATCCGACAAGGCAACCCTTTGCTCCGTGACAGGATATCCTGTATTGAAAGCATCGGACTGAGGGCTGGCTCAATCTTCTCTTGAAAAACCTCCGGGAAAGGAGGCTTATCAGCATCGCGACTGCCAACAACAGAGGGAGGGGAAGGGCAGGCCCAACGCTCCCTACACCCTCCCACTGAT
>NW_015270768.1:0-385 GCF_001447785.1 Gekko japonicus
ACCCTTTGTCCAGAGGAATCACTGGGACAAAATCAAGAAGAGCTGCGGCATTTGTCTGTTCCAGTCTAAAAAGCTCCTTGTGGTACCTGGATATATAGAGTCATAAGCTTTCGTGAGCCAGAGCTCTTTCTGTCAGCTACAGAGCAAGATTTCTGTGAAGTTCCACATTCAAGCTTACTGTGATCAAGTTGCTTGTTTTCTCATTAGCCGAGTTTCTTATGAAATCATCTTAATGTTGATCTAGTACACTGAGCCTGTGTGTATACACCTTATGTGTAAAGGAGGTTGGAAGAATGTGTGGATTTGGTGGATCAGGGCAAAGGGCAAGATCCCAGCCTCCCAACCCCTCCGCATTCATTACACAGAGAATTGGACTGACTGAGCA
>NW_015270769.1:0-385 GCF_001447785.1 Gekko japonicus
TTCCATGGCAGAGTGGGGGTTTGAACCTGTGTTTCCCAGGCCCTGGTCCAAGACTCTAACCGTATTCTCTACCACTCCAACTTATCTGCCTCATCCCTTATCTCGGTTCCCATCTGGCCGATTTAACCAGCCGGGGTAGGTAAAGGCTGAGAACAGAAGAGGACCTCACATCTCCCTTTCCTCCTTGTCCTCAATGAGAAACATGTCCATGTGACCATAATTAGAAGAAGGCTCTGGGTATACGTCACTGCAGTTGTCATTAAACGGGAGTCCAAAATCGGACCCTACGCTGTCATCAGCCAGATGGCTTGCAAATTGGTCTCAAGGGACAGGTCTTACCCTTGCGGCCACTGGCCTGTAATCGGACCCTTGCCAATTAAGCATT
>NW_015270770.1:0-385 GCF_001447785.1 Gekko japonicus
GAAGGGTGTAACTCTGCTTAGGACTGCATCGTTAAAGTGCCACTTATGGAGGAAGGCATTTATGAGTTCATTTCATTGCTTTTAAAAGGGGTAAAAAAGAACTGCAGTCAGATTTTTTTTTAACGTTGAAGGATGAGAAAGTGACATTGCGAGTGGCAGCCAATAAGTGCTACGCACAGCTGCTTCTGCTGTACACTGGCAGAACTAGTTTTCCCTGCAACTGATTATGTCAAGAAAATTGCACACAGAACCAAAATGCTGTGAGATCGACAGTAGTCTCGCCCCTAATTTTAAGTACATCTGTACACACCAAAGAGCACGTTCCCAAGCACTTGATCCATGTGTGAAAAAATTCATTGTTTTTGAGGTTTGAAATGAGCAAAAC
>NW_015270771.1:0-385 GCF_001447785.1 Gekko japonicus
CATAAAGTTTTGCCCAAAAATCAGAGCATTACCCACAATGTCACCAGCATGCCTACGCCACTTCTGGGTGATATATGTAAGTTGCACAACATCCCCACCCACTCCGGGAACATCCCTTGATCCCCCATCCTATCAGCATGATCATTGGACCTGGCAACTCTAACTCCGCCATGGCAGCTTGCTCAGTGACCTTTTCTTCTTGTTTTAGGGAAAAGATGGCCACGCTTTCATCTCAAGTGTCAGAAATCCATAAAAGAAATTCTACATTATGCACTGAGCAGGATGATCATGAAATGTTTTACTATTCCTAATCCTAAATATTAATTTCCTAGTCTTTTGATAGATTAGCATCTTTCCCCTGGTTTCAGCATCAGTTCATAGAGAA
>NW_015270772.1:0-385 GCF_001447785.1 Gekko japonicus
AATGGTTGATGACACTGAGAATCCCAGAAGAATAGCGAAATATTTTATTAATGGCTACAGTAATTCAAATGTTTTCTTGTGGTTTATCTTTCCAACAACATGACATTCTCTTCTAAACTTCTTTCCAAAATCTTCATATGCTAATATTTAGATGGCACAGTCTTGCTTGAACAGAGGAGTTAGAAAATTTGATCCATACTTGTATTTCCCCTCCTTTCTTTCAGAATAAGAATTTACTATTTGAGAAAATGAAGGGTGGACCGAAAAGAAAGAAAAGGGTAATTTTCATAACACAACTTGTTTTCATTTCAGTGTTTTAGTGCAGGATCAGTCAAGAATGCAAAGTAAAATCAGATTGTTGAAATTACTCTGACTAGTACATCTG
>NW_015270773.1:0-385 GCF_001447785.1 Gekko japonicus
TCACACCAAACTCCAGTCTCATCTGTGTCAGAAGGCAGACTTCTAAAGCCACCTGTGATTCCAAGAACAATCTAGACGGAATCTTGTTTGTCCTCATATGCTGTTTTTTGCTGCTGTGGCCTCAGTGGTGGCAAAAGGTTGCAAGAAAAATAAGTAAAGGCTATTTTTTAAAATTCATATAGCTGAACCTGTATTGTCATATTTGTTGCTTCAGTGTTCCCATGTCAATGAAGATCATTATTTTCCAGGTCTTCACAGGAATTTTTATAGGGGAGTATATTTATTTGTGTATTTTCAACCTATGTCCTTTCCAGTTTTATTCAGTCACTGTAGAAAAATCCTGTACAGTTTAATGGCCAAACCTTCCTTCCTTCCTTCCTTCCTT
>NW_015270774.1:0-385 GCF_001447785.1 Gekko japonicus
CAGGGCTGGCCCAGCTTAGCTTCTGAGATTGTGTAAAATGCTCTCGTGTCGGCCAGCAGCTTTGCAATCTGGTTTGTAAAGGGAGTGACACTATCTGTTTACTTTTTTCAGCAAATTGCCTTGCTGGCTGTGCCGAGCGGAACATTAGAAAGCAGTTGGAATAAAATGCACTGTAGCAAGAAATCCGTTTGCGATCGATCTTCAAAATTGAGCATGTTTTGCAAGAGGGACCGTTTAAGAAAAAAAAACAGAGCTCCGTTTAAGGTTAACCTCCAGGCGACAAATCAAAGAGCTTGCCATCACAACCAGCTCTGACTTGGGTGCATCAGAGCTCATTTGTCCATTCATGATTTCCCAAGCGATGCATTTACTGCCGATCTAACTG
>NW_015270775.1:0-385 GCF_001447785.1 Gekko japonicus
TGCAGATATTTATGTAGTGATCATGTTTCTCTCCATACTGTGAAAAGCTTTACCAGCTGATTTCCATAGCCCAAACAGCTGTTAACAGCATGAAACAAAGAAGAAGCCATTTTTTCCTTGGCCACTGTGGCAACCCTGCTTCTGAATGGCACAAATGGCCCTGTGATTCCTTAGGACTGACAGGAACATGCTCTAGTCTTCGTTCAAAGATATTTTCCCCTCTCTTTCACATCTCTTGAACCATCTCCTTAAGCGAATCACCCAATCTTGAGCCCTTGCCCTCCTGTTGGGATTGGCAGCTGAACCCCAGATGAAGTTAAATTCTGTTGACCTCCCCCCTTTTCCCCACAGAGCTGTTTCCTGCCTGTTTCCCCCCATTGAAGAG
>NW_015270776.1:0-385 GCF_001447785.1 Gekko japonicus
GTGGAAAAGCTGGTTGGATCCAACCCAGTCTCCCAAACGTATTCTGTCCTGAACATAAGTCCTACACATTCTATAGGCCAAACTAGATAGGATGGTGTCCCTTGGGATGCTGCTGCCATGTTAAAGCCTAATGGGGGTGATTTAAAAATGCAGTGTGGTGGGACCAGGTGCCCTTGTTTAAGTCCCAAAATGGCCATAGGATGGCACACTGTTCTGGCACTTGACAAGGTGTGAGGGGGACAGACAGGATTTCTGGATTGGGCCCTGGCGGCATTTTAAATGGCCACATTAGGATTTAAAATGGTGGCACCATCCCCAGGTCGAGCCTGTGGATGCCAGCCCACCCCGTCTAGTTTGGCCCTAAAAGGCATCATCTGAGGACCAA
>NW_015270777.1:0-385 GCF_001447785.1 Gekko japonicus
AGACCCCCATCAGAGTATGGAAACAGATTGATGAAGAGGTTTTAGAGGAAAAAGGGACTTTGATTAATGAAAGGAATCATCTGCTGTACATCACTGCTATCCTGGATGATCTAGTCTATATCTCCAGTTATATACTTTTCCTGGGAGATTTCCTGTTGGATGAGCCTTGCATTGTGGAGAGCTTCTCCTTCTGTACCCTTTCTTTTACAAGCATACACCACTATAAAAAAGAAGATTCCTCTTTATGTAGGATAGCCAGCTCCAGGTTGAGAAATACCTTGATATTTCTTTTTGAGGTGGAGCCTGAGGTGGGTGGTTTTTTGGAGGGGAAGGAGCTTCCATAGGGTATAAGGTCAACTGGAGATCAGTTGTAATCCCAGGGGAT
>NW_015270778.1:0-385 GCF_001447785.1 Gekko japonicus
AAGGGAAAATTTGTTACGCTTTGAAATTAATATAAGAACTCCCCGTGCTTTAGATGAACCCGGTGCATCAAAGCACTGAGAGAAATATGAGGACTTGAAAAAGAGATTTTTTTGATTTCTTAAATGGCTTTCCATCAGGAAAGCTATATCAGATTTGTGGGATTTTAAGTAATTATGTAGCCTTCTTGCTTTAATAACATTATTAGCCCCTCTGCAGTTGAGTGACAAAATTGTAAGATTATTAGCCATTGAAGTATTTGAAAATGTGATGTGGAGTCCAACCGATGACTACTTTCAACAAGTTGTTTTGTGTATGTGGTGTGCCCATATTCGAAAGCAAAGTACTTAAGTGAACAACTATATGTTGAGCCTTTATATTTAGGTG
>NW_015270779.1:0-385 GCF_001447785.1 Gekko japonicus
TCATAATGGCCAATCTGCCCCTGAGCACATCAATTTAACAAAAGCTGTGTTTTAAGATCAAAAGCATAACCATGAATCCCACACTCCCAATGTGAGAGGTCATTGTGAACCTACAACACACTGTCCCCACAAGCACAGGGTCATGTTACCAATCTCCAAGTGCACTTACTAGACCTTATCTGATTCCTCTGGGAAATAATTTATACCTAATCATCTCCTGAGGGGTATGCTCAGTGTGCAGGTTAACTCGTAGGTGATATGTTATTTTTATTTACAATCCTTGCTTCATCCAGACGGTGGTATGCTCAACAGTTGGCTGTATTTACCTCCGCTTCAGAGTCCTTCAGTTTTTGAACTTTTTCTTTGACCTTCATTTCAAAGACCT
>NW_015270780.1:0-385 GCF_001447785.1 Gekko japonicus
AGAGTTATTTGAGGTTTTAACAATCACTTCCTGGAGCCTCGTCACAGCTGTGAAATATCTAACTACTTGATTAGTAATAGGAGGGTTCCAGTCAGATAGAAGACATAAAATGAAGTGCTTATCAGAACAGCCTTCAAACTTATGTAAAAGAGGGCTAATTAAATGTTGGAATATACAAGGTCTATAGTGCACCTACTTGAAGAAAATCAGAAGAACAAGCGAGTACAGTCGAAAGACTCCTAATTAGTTACGATAGCTAGATTAGGGACTTCACACAATTTCAAATTATGTCCTTCCTGTCTCCTGACTGGCTCTTTGGAGACTTCCTGTACAATTAAGCAACTTCAGACCCCGTGAGCCTATACTTGAAGTTAGGATTTTCTGT
>NW_015270781.1:0-385 GCF_001447785.1 Gekko japonicus
AGTCCTGCTGGACTCGGAGAGCCTTTCTTCTGAGTCACAACGTGCCTAGGGTTAAGATACACGTCTGTCTAGACCGCAGTTCTTCTGAGGTTACGGCCGGGCGGTGCCCTGTTTTGTCTTGCGATCCAGTGCACAGAATCGGGTGAAGCGTTTGTGGCACCGGTGCAGCATTCCGCCACGTCGCTGTTGATGCTCCACTTCTGCTTTCCTCTCACGAAAGCTTGCATTTTGTTAGCAGGGCCATGTCTGTGTGATTTGTCCAGAACAGGTCTTTGCTGTCCCGTTTTTCTAGCCAACGTCCTTTTCTCCTTAGAGCTCCTTTTCTCATTCTGTCTCTCTGTTTTGTTTTGTTTAGGGGTGAGTCTACACCACTGCGGTGTAGCTG
>NW_015270782.1:0-385 GCF_001447785.1 Gekko japonicus
TTTGTGTGGGTACTGTGCCTGCTTCCTGAGTTCACGCACTGGTCTTGGATCACCTTGAATTGTTGTGTCCTAGTCGAAAAGTCTATTCTTTATCACTGAATGAGAGGGAGGCACATGACATCCTTCTGCTCAGTCCATGGTAATGAAAATCAGGGCAGGAAAACGAGGGTAGCTCTGCATTCTTAAAATGAGTTCTTAAAAAGCATGCTGAAAGCAAAATATGAAAATGTCCATTGCTTGTCAAGCTGATGCCATCCTTGTTTGTCCCTAACAACCGTTTATCAGGAACCTCAGACACTAAGCGTGGGTTGTGAAGCTCGACTAGCTTGGCTTGATCTAATCGACAAGCCACAGCTTGGAACACTTTGTCTAGGGCAGTGATGCT
>NW_015270783.1:0-385 GCF_001447785.1 Gekko japonicus
CTTTCCCAGTGTTCCTCTGTGACCTTTCTTCTCGCCTGAGGCAGGAACTTTTTCAGTTGGGTCATCGGCCAGTTTACTTATTGTGGAGTCAGCAAAGCCATCTGAGTCTCCCATTTCTAACCCAGTTGACTCTAATAAAGTGGAGAATGTCTTCTCAGCTGTAGAGATGGTGTCCCCAATACTGATTTCTTTCAGGTGTGCTGATAGCTTTTCAGCATGGCTATCCATCACCCCCTCACAGATATCACCGAAAGAAGTGTCATCTGGTTCTGTGTTTTTGAAAGATAAATCTTGCTTCAGTATCAGGCAGAGGAGAATCCAGGAGCTCCCTTTTGTCACCTTCTTTCTCATTTGCGTCTGCCTTGGGCCCTTGTCCCTCCAGTCT
>NW_015270784.1:0-385 GCF_001447785.1 Gekko japonicus
GGAGTTCACTCCTCAACCTATGCAGGTCCTCCATGGCCCGGTGCACCAAACTGAGTCCAGAGCAGGCCCCCAAGTCATTCTCACTTAGTTGTATCACCAGCATGTCCAGAGGACCATGATCAAGTAAACAGGACCACACCATAGGTAGAGGGGTGTCCCACTTCATCCCTCGCTCACCCAACCAAGTGACTCCCACCTCACCCTGCAGTTTGAGGTCCCTGCCCCAACCAGACGAGGTGGCATAAATGCTCGCCCAACGTACAATGCTGTGTCCGCCAATCTAGGCTAACCAGTGTCATCCCCCTGAAACCAAAGGAGTCAATGTTAAATAGCAGGCACCAGATGTGGATGAATGTATGTCCAGTAGGCCTCAGAACACAATCTT
>NW_015270785.1:0-385 GCF_001447785.1 Gekko japonicus
CCCCCCTTGCTGCAGAGAAGCTGCGCTCTCCCGTCATCATCTTTGTGATCGGAGGCCCCGGCAGTGGCAAGGGGCCGCACTGCGCCCGCCTGGCGACCAAGTACAACTTCTACCACATGCCGGTTGGAGAACTCCTGCGGGAGGAGGCCAAGAAGGCGACCACCAAGAGCAGGATCATCAGGGACATCATGCTGAGAGGGGCCCTGGTCCCGGCGGTAAGAAGCCCCCTCCCCGGCACTCGATCCGTATCAGGATGCCAGGATTACACTTTAGACTGGGGTCTCCAACGTGGTCCCCACGGGCACCGAGGCACCGGCCGACATGTTTCCTGGTGGCAGCCACATGTTTATCTCAACGTGGGCGGGGCCACGTGGGGCTTTTGCCC
>NW_015270786.1:0-385 GCF_001447785.1 Gekko japonicus
GTGTGGAGAAAATCACAGCATGGTTCTCCTCTCCATTTTACCCTCATACCAACTGCCCCGTGAGGTAGGCTAGTCTGCAAGAAAGGGCCGCTCCTAACGTCACCCAGCAAGCCTTTGCGGCAGAGCAGGGATTTGAATTGAAGTCCTGGTCTGGTAGTCTAACCACTTCATCACACTGCCTCACCTGTTCAAAGCTTTCTTTAGACAAGAATTAGGTGGCGCCTGTCTGTCCTCTCTCCCGCCTTTCAGTTAGGGGTGATAGTAGCTGGGTGGCGAGGCTTGTGTTGGTGGGGCAAGGGCATGGCTACTTCCAGGTGGAATTAGACTCTGAAGAAATTATTATCCTCATTGGTATCCCACCTAGAGAGCCAGTTTGGTGTAGTGG
>NW_015270787.1:0-385 GCF_001447785.1 Gekko japonicus
ATGACACCCAGTTTGTGGTTCATGAGCCACAGTTCGTGCCATCAAGTCTCCCACGAACCACCCACGAACTGAACCACTTTTCACAGAGTTTTGTGAGTTTCATGGGAGCAATACTGGTTCATTAAATGGGAAGGTTCATGGGGTTTCGTGGTTCGTTGTTCATGAGAACCCATGAACTACAAACCTCCATGAGCCTCCATTTTTCAGGTTCATGCCCATCCCTATTTATGACTAAGGAAATAGCATAGAAAGAGATTAAACCATCTCTTTCCCAATGTCATGGCCCTGATCCATATTAACCCCTCCATTCCCTTTAGCATGTAACTACCCATCTAACATTCCCCCTATGACTAGGCTTGCTAACATCCAGGTGGGCCCTGGAGAT
>NW_015270788.1:0-385 GCF_001447785.1 Gekko japonicus
CCCCACCTGGAGGTTGGCAACCCCAGGAAAACCGCTAAGCCTCACTTAATGGATACAGACCTTTCATTGTTCTTTCCCCCCAAGAGTTCCCAGCACTGTGTTTTTGACATTTCCAGTATGTTGTTGGAGCAACTACACTCAGTTGTGCTCTTGTTTTCTTTGACTGATTAGATAGTGCATTAAGACATCAGCTTTTTCAGGGGAGGAGGGGAGAGAGCCTCGCGCTGTATCTGAGACTGAGCCAAAGCTTCTGTTTCATCGCACTGTCAAGAATCTGGCCAACAGCCGAGACCCTTTCTTCTTGTTGTGTGTTTTTGCAGTGTGAGCTTTGATGGTGGCCAGGACGGGCTATCTTAACTCTCAGGTTCAAACATGAAGCTCAAAG
>NW_015270789.1:0-385 GCF_001447785.1 Gekko japonicus
CTCAGCTTAGAGGGAACATTGCCCCCCCCTCTGGATTTCATCCCCTGTGGATGACGTTAAATAGCATGTCCTTAACCAGTGTGCTGTGTTAGCTCTGATCTGCGCTACCGCTCGTGTTGGGATCTTTTACAGTTGCCATTCTGCGATGATTCAAAACTTATCTGAGATGAAGTTTAAAAAATCGGGTCAAAGTTGTACAAATGTGTATTTGGGTCGGATGGCCACTGGTACGGTGGTGGAAAGAGCTGTCAAGTTGCAGCCGACCTGTGGCAACCCCAGAGGGTGTTCGAGACAAGAGACTGATGGGTGGCTCGCCCTTGCCTGACTCTGCCCCGCAGCCCATCCAAGGACTAACTAATGAAGGCATTGCACTGGCTGCCAATAG
>NW_015270790.1:0-385 GCF_001447785.1 Gekko japonicus
TGGAGTTGGCCCTCTACGCTGTGCTCATCTGGAGAAGAGCAACCTAAGAGGGCTCCTGAAATTGTAGAGTCTTAGACAGCAGAACTGTTACTGGGTCTTGGCCAGCTGTGTCTAGTGGAGGATTTCCAACCTGAAGGAAAGCCTAATTGAGAAAGGGGAAGGCAGGACCGATAGGGGCTGGTGATCCTTGACCTCAGTGCGGATGCTGCCTTCCCTCTCCAGGCTGTCGCTGTGTGACCTCGCTGGCTCTGAACGCTGCAAAGAGCAGAGGACTGGGGATCGCATGAAGGAGGCAAATAATATCAACACTTCTTTGCACACACTGGGGCGTTGCCTCACTGTACTGCGCCAGAACCAGCAGGCCAAGTAAGTGAGGGGGGGGGGG
>NW_015270791.1:0-385 GCF_001447785.1 Gekko japonicus
TGCTGAGAAACACCCGGTTAGATGTTCCTTGGGTCTCTGGCATGGCGAATGGAACAGCAGCGAGCTCGCCTACCGCTGTCTGACTCTAAACTTATATTCGCCCCTGCTCTCAGCGGGACTTTGGCACAGAGCCCCCAATAATAGGATCAGCTCTTAAAGAACACTGTCCACTTGGGGAATTATGAAGAACGTGGTACAATGAGGGGCTGTTTGACACTCGCAGTCGATTCCTCGATGGCCAGCCACCACATGTGGAAATAAGAGCGACTGAAAAGTATTGCATTTGATGTGCCGCTGAGCTAGTTGCCAGGTCCCCTTGCTGCTCAAGAAGGAGAATTTGAGGGGCATTCTGGGATGCCCCAGGGTGTCTGTTGCAGGGAGAGGA
>NW_015270792.1:0-385 GCF_001447785.1 Gekko japonicus
CCGGCTCAGGGCGGCTTACACAAGCGATACAAAACAATGCAATACAATAATACAGTATACAATATAAATACAATACAATATAAGATCCTTCTAACCAGAAGCTCGAACCTCCTGGACATTCTGGATGCTGGAGCCACAGGTACTGGCTGCAGCTTGCCAGAAAAGAGCAGCCCTGACCATGCCTCACAGGATGGAGAATGCAGCCAGGCACCTCCGGCCCACAAAGGACACCTTGCAGCTGGGAGCGAGCAGTGGAGGCAGGTTGGGTCTGGGCAAAAGCAGCCGCACCCCTAAGGAGGCTCAGTGCACGACTTCAGAGCTTCAGCGAGAAGGAAGCAGCGGACTCTTTGGTTCCAAGGAAGCTGGCTCAGAGGTAGCTCTGGAG
>NW_015270793.1:0-385 GCF_001447785.1 Gekko japonicus
TATACTCAGGGATCTCCAGGTCCCTGACATGGATGGGAGACTATCAGACCTCAGGAGGTCAGGCCTCTGATCGTTATCTCCAACAGAGCATTCTCTATGGGCTTACCAGGACATTCAGCATAATCAGAATTTTTTCCTCAGTTAGCAAGGAACTGCCAAGTCTTGGTTTCCTCTGGAAGAAGGGAGATGGCTAGAGGAAGGAGATGGCCAGTAGCTCTGTGGTAGAACATCCTCTGGGTGTGTAGTAGTCTCCCTGGGCTCATTGCCCATAATCTCCACTTAAAAGACTGGGTAGGGAAAAATACTGATATTCCAGTTCATTATGAGGCATCTTCATGGTGCACTGTATATAAACCAGAAGGCTGAGTAAACAGCCCATAGGTCA
>NW_015270794.1:0-385 GCF_001447785.1 Gekko japonicus
GCCTTAGAAAATGGCCCTGCCCTCTGCCCACCCTGCCCCTGCCCCCAAAGCAGGGTGTGAGAACAAGTTAGACCCATCCCTTGCTGCACTGTATGAATGAAGCAAGTCCAGTCCCTTGCTGTGTTGCACAAGGAAGTTTGGACTGGGCCAGCCCAGTCCCTCACTCTGCCACATGAGTGATGCTGGGATAGCCACACCCAGTACCAGTGAGTATGGCCACAAAAAAGCCCTGCTGTCCTCTGTTCATTTCTTGGGGTGCCTGGTTGAGTGGCTCCTGGGTGGCCTTGGCCTCCATGTCCTGTGTGTTGGCTTCTCAGGGCAACCTGTTGGCTACTGTGTAAAACAGGAGGCTGGAATAGATGGACCTGTGGTCTGATCCAGCAGG
>NW_015270795.1:0-385 GCF_001447785.1 Gekko japonicus
TGCACTGTTGTTTTATTTAAACTGGAAAATAGTCAAAATGTGGAGCCTGTTGCACTCCCAGTAACACAGAATGCAGAAACTGAACACATTCTCCAGTCCTATCCCTGTGAATTACCAATCTCTGCAAATGCAATGGTGAGATCTCATTAGAGGCTTCTCTGAAGGTCTCAGTTCCTTCCTCCTTTGCTAACACTCTGAAATCTGCAAAGGCACAGCCTGGGTATCTTGGACCCTAGGATACTTAGTGTTCCAGAATACCTGATTCAGGTGCTTTAGAAACTATTTGCTCCAGGGTTTGCACCTGGGATACTGGTGCCAAGAATCTTGGAACATGTAATTTCTTGGGTGCCTGAAATTTATATTATGATGTCAAGTGGAAAACTAC
>NW_015270796.1:0-385 GCF_001447785.1 Gekko japonicus
AATACACATGCGATCTGTGTATAGTATACATGCGATTTTTCTTTGAACGAGCACTGTGTCATTCTTATGTTACATTCAACATGTGCGTGGTGAAGGCATGATTTAAGCACCAGCCTGGTCCCTAGGTTTAACACACATGAGCCCTGTGACATTCCCTTCTGCTTGTGAGTCTGGAACAGAGGACACCAGGCCTAGCTCCTGCTCATAGGCTTACATAGCAGAGACAGGTGCATGCAAAACAGCATCAATTTGTTAGCCAGGAGATACAGCAATGGACCAGGGAGCTCCTTTACCTTTACTAAGGTGTACCCAAGAGCCCAGTAAATTGTAAACATAGGGACCGGACACCCTGGTACCAGGGACAAGTAGCAGAGAGTTGGGATCA
>NW_015270797.1:0-385 GCF_001447785.1 Gekko japonicus
CTTTTCCAACTGACCAACTGGCTGCATCTCCCCTCCCGACGCTGCTGCGGTTCTTGGGATGGCCTGCCTGCGACCTGCAAAGCCGCAGCACCGCGTGAACATCTTGCCGGCAGAGAGCACACAAGAGCCAGTTGAGTGGAGTTGTTTGCCCAGCTGATCTGCTCCCGGGACGGCCTGCCTGCGACTTGTGAAGCTGCGGCGCCACGTGCAGACTTTGCAGGCAGAGAGTGCATGAGAGCCGATCGGGTGGAGTCGTTTGCCCAGCAGATCTGTTCCGGCCTGGGGAGCTGCCGCCCGCCGTTTGCCCCCGACTTTTGTCACTCATGCTGGCTCGGCTTGGGGAACTACTGCCCGCCACTAGATTAAATTGGCAGGGTTTACTAAT
>NW_015270798.1:0-385 GCF_001447785.1 Gekko japonicus
AATTTCCCAAACTGGAGTTAGCAAACCTAATCTAGCACCTTTCCTTATCACTGAGAAACTACAAGCCCATCTCCATCATATGGAATGGGAAAGAGATAAATGTTACAAAGGTCAGGTTTGAGAAAGCGTTAACATTTCTGTGGATAGCTCTGCCTTCCAGAAACAAGTTTGTGACACTCGTCACAAAGCAGGTATGTGGTTCTCAGAAGGGTGCTGTATGGTGTAATTCCTCAAACACAATTCCATCACTGTAGTAGACGGAACACGACACTGGCGCAGCGTTCTACCATTTAAAAGCAACAGGCTGTCTTTCCATATTCAAAATGACAATTTAATGCTGTCGGAGGCTTTCACATCCGGAGTTCATCAGTAGTTGTAGATTTTC
>NW_015270799.1:0-385 GCF_001447785.1 Gekko japonicus
CCAGGAGAAATTATTCTTCTATCAAATCATCTGCGGAGCTCTAAAAATTATTCGTCTGCCTTCAGGCCTAACTACAGATTAAGTTTTTCCTTTCTGTCCTCCTTGGGCCCACGTGCGCCACACACACTTAAGTTTAAATGCCTTCTGAGTGAACTTGCAGAGTTGTGCCATGGCAGCAGCATGACTCCACCAGTTCAGAAGGCACTTAAACCTTAAATGCCTTCTGATCTCCATTATAACCTACGGGAACGGTCCCCATAGGTTGCCATGGAGAGAAATAAATTCGGTTTTCCTGAATATCTACCTGAATCCCAGTACAATACCAATATTGGGGTTCAGGAATATTTGGGAACACCGATATTTTCCAGGTCCAATAGACCTGAAT
>NW_015270800.1:0-385 GCF_001447785.1 Gekko japonicus
GAGGATGGGGTCAGCCTTGAAAACCCAAAGGAGCAGAAGGGTCAGGGGGAAGAGAAGTAGGTAGATGATGCCGAGGCAGGAAAATGGGAGGGGTAGATATTCATCCACCTCAACAGGCCTCCTGGCTGCTATTGGGACATAATTTTTGAAGGCCTCCAGTGATACAACAGGGGAAACCGCTTGAACAATACAGAGCTAATGACCATCAGGAGACCGTGGGTGTCATTCTTCTTTTCAGGATGGAAGTCTGTAACTGTATGATGTTCTCCCTCCTCCTGGGAAATGTCATATCCAAATATGTAGACGCCAGGAATCATAGGTACAAGCACTTTCAAAATTTGCACCTGAACATCTCTGTAAGGATAAGTTACTTGTAGGGGAAAGA
>NW_015270801.1:0-385 GCF_001447785.1 Gekko japonicus
GGACCATTGACAGAGAGGCGTGAGAATGAAGCAGAGAGCCCTGCTAGGGTCAGGGCGCGTGTCTGGAAAGGTCAGCGGAAGAGGCCTCCGCTTCCTGTCTGCAGCCTCCGGTCCCTCTCAACAGAGTAGCCCTTGGGCTGCTTACGGACTCGCTTTGCACTCTCAGAGGGGAACGGTGGATTCTGGAAACGCCCCGTCTTTACCCGGAGAAGTGGGAAGCCTCTCTCAGCCAGAGGGGGCTGCAGGACTCTTTTCAAAGATCACCCCCCCCATCAAAGCAGCTTCAGGGCATTTCCGCTCGCTGCTTCCCTCTGTACCCACCCACCCCCCAGCTGAAAAGGGTTTCATTCCCCTCTTCCCAGAGCCAGTTTGGTGTGGTGGTTAA
>NW_015270802.1:0-385 GCF_001447785.1 Gekko japonicus
ATGTGGTGTTTCAAGGTGTGTGTGTGTTTGCATGCACAAATGCTTTTGTGTACCACAATGTCTTCTAGGCACATTTCAACTTAGCATGGGAGTAAAGGTGCTTTCACATCCCCAACCTCTTAAAGTCAATGTTCTCCATTTTAATTTTTAAGTCAATTACACATTATTGTAAAGTAAGGGACTATCTAGAACTAACAAAACAAAAAGCTAACCTTTCATCTGTATGCATGTTCCCCACCCTAATACTGACACTTACTTTTAGAGGCAGGTGGCTCTCAGTGGTCCTAGGGCACCACTGAAGGAGGACTTGGAGTCCCTCCTACAACTTGCCAACTAATACAGGCACCTCCTTCAGCACTGCATGCCTGCACAAACTGGCAATTAA
>NW_015270803.1:0-385 GCF_001447785.1 Gekko japonicus
TCACCCAGCTGGCTTCATGCGGAGAAGTGAGGAATCAAGCCTGGTTGTCCTGGTTTGGAATGGAACAGGAAAGCTTTAAACCACTACGCCACTAGTCTTCAAATTATTGTCGGAAATGCTTACCCATTCTTTGTGTTTGCTGGATGTCAACGAATTTGATGGGTGTGTGTGTGTGGGGGGAATCTCTGTCTCAGAGTTATGCAGTTGTTCCTATTGGGGTGTCTTGTCTGACAAGAACACCCAAAGTCTTATTGCCTATCCATATGGAACTAAATGTGGGAATTCCGTCTTCGCTGCCCTAATACCATGTTTTGTGTACATGGCTGTGTAAAGCAGGGACAGGAAGAAGTAGAGCATTTGCATGGTGAGGTGAAATCACTGGTCT
>NW_015270804.1:0-385 GCF_001447785.1 Gekko japonicus
CAAAGAACTCAAGGTGATGTATGTGGGGTTCCGGGGAGGTCTTCCACTGAGGCACTGATCTGACTCAGTTGCTGTGGTATGTGCTCTCCAACCATACAGTACAACCTAGTGAAATCAAAAGGATGTTACTAATAACTGCATCACCTCAGGAAGTTTCTTTTTTCATGTACAGCACCTAGTATGTGAGGAGGCAACATCATGCTGTGCTGTCCATTGGCAGCTGCGGGTGAGGACAATACTACTGAGGATACAATGGTGTTGTTTCACTTTGTAAAAGTTTGCAAATGTTGTGGGATGTGGGTGGGAGAAAGGGTGGGGGCTGTAATTTTTGGAATTGTCTCCATGGCAGTTTTAACATGTGAGTTCTTAGTTCTTTGGTTTGTAG
>NW_015270805.1:0-385 GCF_001447785.1 Gekko japonicus
TGCATAGAGCTGTGTGGGAATATCCAAAAATGCAGTCCTTTAAAACACCCTCCCCTCAATCTGCACTTCACTTCAGTGAGGTGAGCATGGAAGCTTGTCAGTGACCCTGCTCAGCTCCCTTGGGGGGCAGGGGGGATTCCACAGGTGCCCGGAGCCTCCTTGAGGCTGATCATCCAGAGACTGCTTCCATGTTGAAGAACTGAAATCCCCCTCATCAGGGCATGATGATGTGGCTGAGCAGCTGCCTGGTATTCCTCTCGGGGCTGGGGCTCGTCCCTTTGGGCTGCCCACTTCAGTCTTGACAGCAGCAACATCAGATTAGGTGACGGCAATGGCAGACATCCTCCATGTTGAATCAGCCCTAAAAGGTAAAGGTAAAGGTTCC
>NW_015270806.1:0-385 GCF_001447785.1 Gekko japonicus
TGATGGACATAATAAGGAGAGCAGGTCACAGATCTCCATAAGGAAAAGGAAGCAATGTTCCTCTTGAATACCAGCTCCTGAAGGACTCTCATATGCAGCAGTGTTACTAGATGTCAAACAAGAATACTGTCTACTAAAGAAATGTCCTGCACCAATCGAAGAGTGGTGGGACTTGGGCACTATCTTTGCTACAGGATAAAACAACAGAAGAGTAATATCCAAAGATGTCATGGACAATCAGTGTTTAGTGTAGAGTTTCATCAGTATGCTTAGAGGCAGAGGACAGAAAGTCTCTGAGCATATTGGTGAATCCTTCTGTAAACTGGATGGTGGTGGAAAGTGCTGTAAGATCATTACATCTGGCTTATGGCAACCCTGTAGGGTT
>NW_015270807.1:0-385 GCF_001447785.1 Gekko japonicus
ACCTTCCAGTCTCATAGCAAAGGTATGACTTTCAACAAGGGTCTTCCCCGTTCACGGCTCTTAGCCGATATGCTGCGGGAGCTGTCGCCACCAAGAGTCAGTGCTATACATGGTACAGTCTTCTGCGCAGATTCAAGAGCAAAAAAACAACAACACCCCTCTCTGGATAACACATCAGCTCAGTTCTTAGAACCTTTTCCATTTGGCCACAGTCAGCTTTTAAATTTCCCCAGGTGGGTAACGGATGAGCCGTTTGACGGAATCCTGGCCAGCAAAGAGTGGGTGTCGCTGGGGAATGGTACTTGTTATTTTAAGAGACTGCGTGGGTGATACGGAAAAGAAGACGGTGAGCGGATACCATGAATTCACATAGTAAAGGTAAAGG
>NW_015270808.1:0-385 GCF_001447785.1 Gekko japonicus
GTGTGCAGCCTTCAGCAGTCTTCTAACAGAGCAGGGAGAGAAAGGAAAACCATATATTCATACTGTGAATACCAAATATTAGCCTATCAGTGCTAGCAGTGTCATATCAGTTTTTCTAAGATATTTAGGTTGTGTTTGTATAGTGTGAAGGAGGACCCAAAGGGCATCAAGGCAGCTATTGGTACCCTCTTCATTAGTAGAGTAATTAAAAAGCTGTATCCGTGCAATGGCTCCTTAGTTCAGAATACCTAGGGACAGAAGCTTTTCTCTTTGGTCACCCTTTCCTTTCCAGTTTCCAGTTGTTCTAGCCCTGGTTTTCCCTGTTAGTTTTGGCATATGCACCTCCTAGCTGTGAGAGGGATGGGCATGAACCAGGAAAATGCAG
>NW_015270809.1:0-385 GCF_001447785.1 Gekko japonicus
CACAGGGTTGTTGTGAGGATACAATGGGAGGAGAATGACGTAAGCTGCTTTAAGCCCCCCGGGAGGAGAAGAGCGGGCTATAGATAAAGCAAATAACTAAATTAGTCTGTTAAAATGCATAGTCTTGAAATGCACACCCGGGCATTCCCAGATATGCCCTCCCCACATCAAGGGTTAAATAAAACAAAACAAATGCCTCTTAGGTTAGGGGGAAGGGTTCCCGGCAGGCGCCTGTCCTCGGCCCCGCTGAGCCCCACCAAAAAAACACCTTTTTGGAAAAAGCTGCAAGTTGGGCATCTCAGTAGTTGAACTGAACCTGCCCACAAGGGCCTTCCCTGTGCCATCGCTTCCTCAGAAACCACAGATGTCGTTCCAGGACTTATCC
>NW_015270810.1:0-385 GCF_001447785.1 Gekko japonicus
GATCTGATAGACAGAGTGCCTGAAGAACTTCTTCTTCTTCTTTTCTTCTTTGTGACCATAATGGGGGGGAGCCCGTCCAGCAACTAGTAACTTCACAATAGTAGCTGAAATAAAGGGGGGGCAGGCTGGAGAGTAGATGGGAGCTGTTCAGCATGCCACAGAAAAATCAGAGGAGGATAGAAAGAAATGTATGTGTTTATGGGCTCTGGCTTGGTGCTGCTCCTTCAGCAGCCCAACCTCTTGCCCAGCCCCCTGCAGTCCCTCACCAACCTCTGTCTGCTGCAGGAGATGTATTGCACCAAGCCCCTTGCCACCAACCTCTTCACAGCTAACTGCCATCCTATATATAAAATTCCCTTACGTACTGACCATTTCCAGCTCTCCC
>NW_015270811.1:0-385 GCF_001447785.1 Gekko japonicus
ACCATGGTGCAGAACAGTTAATGGTCTGTTGGGCTGGGTGACCTGAGGAAAAAACTGCAAGTGTAAGATCTTTTCCCAACCCCATTTCCAACTCCTCCTACATGTATCATTTTGCTTTCTCCCGGAGGAGCGAATTTCTTCCAACCACTTCTGTGGGAGTCAGGTAAGACACACCGTCTGGGACACCACAGGGACAAGAGCAAAGTAGGGTGCCAAGCCCCTGAAGGGGGACAGGGGACTTCCCACCCCTAGGTCCCATTGCTCACTAGCACAAAGACTGGTAGAGGAAGATTTAAAACAAAGAACAAAAACGCAGCCTTGTGTACTTGCTGGAAATTCTTTACAGGAAAGTGACAAAGGTAGCTCTAGGAAACACTGGAAACTC
>NW_015270812.1:0-386 GCF_001447785.1 Gekko japonicus
TTCTTTGACCTTCAGTCTTTCCCAGCAATTATTATTAGGTTATTATTCTGCTAATAATTGGTGAAACAATAATGTTTTGGCTATGAAAAATGCATCCATCACTGCAGAAAACCATTCTGTGACAATGTTAGGGAATGAGCTGCATTTGTATAAATGTACAGCTAACCTCGGATCCAAGGGCATAGCTCTCTTGGGGATTTTTAGCAAAGCCGGCCTGATTTGTCTCTCTCAGTCTAAAAAGATTAACACAACCCTTCTTTCTTCACTGCACAACATGGAGTAAAACCTGAACACCTGTGAAGGTAAAGTTTAGTCTTATACATTGAGAACAGTCACACTGAAAGGGGAGAAGAATTACACATTAAAACAAAGAGAATCTTTCCCCA
>NW_015270813.1:0-385 GCF_001447785.1 Gekko japonicus
GGGACTTTTCCCGTCTTCTCCAAAGAGAGAAACTGGGGGCAGCCCCTGGAGAGCAGGTGGCTTTCATAGAATGGTTGCTGCATGTGGTTGAATGACTGAGCCAGAAGGAGCTGGGAGGGAAGGGAAAGAAACGTGTAACAGAAGCAAGCAGGCGTGAAGGGGGAAAGATGGGTTGCAAGACTGTCTCTAGTGTGCTGCAGAAGCCTACAAGCGTCACCACTTGCCTCAGCTGAAGCTGACTTGCTTAAAAGGGGATACAGCCTGAAATCCTCACAGGCATCTGCATAAAGATTCTACAGTCTGAAAAGCACTTTGGCTTCAAACCAGTTCACCGGGTTTTAGGGGAACAAAACTTTTGGGGTAGTTTTGGGAAGTTCTGAAACTT
>NW_015270814.1:0-385 GCF_001447785.1 Gekko japonicus
GGGGGGGGGCTCTGAAGAATGAAATGTTCCAAGCGCGTTTCGAAATTCCTCTGTGAAACATTGGGGAGGGGGCTTGCGAACGGGAGAGCTGGTGATCCTGAGCGGAATTAGGAGGCAGAAGGCAGTGTAGACTCTGAAGAGGTGGTACGTTTGGCAGCTGGCGTGTGTGACTTTTGGCTGCCAGTGAGGCTATTTGCAGGGCTTCTTCTTTGAAATCCAGAGTAGTTAAGTACTCACATGCTCTGCATAATATGCACTCTGCCGGCTTGCCAATTTTTCTGATTTTTATTGTAAGTTTCATTTACTTTAGGGTTTACTATACTCAATTGTATGCGTATGTGTGTGAGAGAGAGAGATATAAGAGCACGTCTGGGGAAAGAACATG
>NW_015270815.1:0-385 GCF_001447785.1 Gekko japonicus
CTTCCACCAGCAGGTGAAGACTTGTTTTGCCTGATGTTCCCTCCCTGGTTCTCAATGACATTTGTTCCTGTTCATGTGCTTATATATTTTATTTTTAAAATAATTTTAAAAATTGTTTTTATACATTTATATGTGTTATTATTCTTGGGTTAGTGATTTTATTGCTGCCACCTTGAATACCCTAAACTTAGTGGAAAGACAGCTTTAAAATGCTTGCAGTAAATAAAATAAAAGAGAGAGATTCAACACAATTTACTTCCAAGTAAACCAGGATGAATGAAAGTCAGGGAGGAAAGGGGAAATTCCATGCCATTTGAGCGTCTGTCATCCACATGATATGTTGCAGATAAGAGGGCAGATTGTTCAAACTTTGTTCCATGGAGAG
>NW_015270816.1:0-385 GCF_001447785.1 Gekko japonicus
GATACCTACAACAACAGCTGTAGATGGAGAATCCAGATGCCAAGAAGAGTCAGGGCCAAATGGTAAGCTCTCATATGTGTTCAAGACAAGAACCTCCACTGCTCATTGGTTTAAAATCCATATGACATTCCCCATGCCCACTGAGCTACCAACCTTTGCTAAGATACATAAACAATAACCTTATTACTCTCATTGCATCTTTTTTGCTTACAACATCAAGCAGGGAGACAGTGCTGTATCCTGACTGCCAACAGACAGCAAGCACACAGAGTTGGTTTTTCAACATCAGGGTGGGTCAAAATACAGTTTTGAGGTTCAGGCACAGGTTAGGCAACACAGCTTCAAGTCTGAAGGCAAATCCAAGAACAAGGTTTCTATGATACAG
>NW_015270817.1:0-385 GCF_001447785.1 Gekko japonicus
TCAATTTCATGTTCATTGCATCTATGACTTGGTGTTAAGTAGCTTCTTATTCGTTTTCACCCTTGGTGGAATATTCTAGGAGTACAAGTCTTCATCAGTTTTGCCAACTTTGAGTCTGTCTTCCATGGACCCTGAACGGCTCCTCCAGTGTCCCTATGACAAGAACCACCAGATCAGAGCCTGCAGGTTTCCCTACCATTTGGTGAAGTGCAGAGAGGTAAGGAGGAAAGGCTACAGATGGTCATTGGGATGGAAACCACTTCTGTTCTTAACTTGGCTTCAAACAGGTTGGGTGTGGAGAAATAGCTGAAGTCTTGTGGTGGGTCACACAGCTGTGAGATCATAGCTTGCCTTGCTTCTTAAAAGCAATGAAGGCAAGGTCTGA
>NW_015270818.1:0-385 GCF_001447785.1 Gekko japonicus
CACAGCCGTATTGAATGGGCTGTTGCAAACTGTGAATGGTCCCTGGCTAGATTCCAGAGAACAGCACAGTTAGTTCTCCGTGTCCAAACTGAGGAGAGCTTTCAACTTGTTTCTTGAATACTGATACGCCACCACACCTCCAGTGCCATACAACAAGCCCATTTGGAAACAGGCGAGGCTTTTAAAAGCAGTTTGCAGCCTGCAGAGAAGTTGTTCCAGCAGGTTCCCAGACAAAACTGAACCCTTACCTTCTACCACCCTGGTTCCTTATCCAAAGTTCCCCCTCCCCATCACTGTTCTATTAATTCCACCCCAAGGGCTTTTTGCTAAAGAGGGCTGGAGAGGTTCCATCTCAGAAGGATAAGAGCCAGTTTGGTGTAGTGGT
>NW_015270819.1:0-385 GCF_001447785.1 Gekko japonicus
CACAGAACTGGAAGCATAGTATAGTTACTGGGAAGTCAAATAAGTGGCCTGTCCCAGTAATGCAACCCTTCTAGAAGCACAGGGGTATATCTTCCTGGACCACTGGCTGGCTGTTTGCAGACCTTCCCACAGTATATTTACAGAGAGGCACAGACTTCCTGATTACAGCTACTGATACAGCTAAATTAGCAACAGGTGCTGGAAACCTCTGAAGAGGGGTTTACTATAGAGCCGATTTGTATCAGCTGTTGTTTGGAAATCTGTAGCAGAAAAAAGCATTGAATAGCCAGTAGCCTTATGCTGCATCTTTGCCTGATTGGTGCTTCCTTTCCAAGGCTGCAGTCCTAAGTACACTTGCCCAGGAGAAAACTCCACTGAATACAAA
>NW_015270820.1:0-385 GCF_001447785.1 Gekko japonicus
CCCAGTAGCACCTTAGGGACCAACAAGATCTTTGGAATATGCGCTTCCGCAAGTCAAAGCTCCCTTCATCCCTTCCCTTTAGGGCAGTATACTTGGTTCTCTCCTCCTCCTTTTTGTAAGGTTTATTTTTTCTGTTAAGTTTATTTAGCAAGACAGAGAGAGAAACAGGGAAATTTGCAGAAAGCAGTACAAGAAAATGCATTCATTTGCAGCACAGTCTAGAACAGTTGCTCAAGAAAAAAGAACATATTCCAGTTGTTTAAGGGGTCTGTTTGCAGTATGAGATCCAACTGCAACTGAAGCAGAGGTGTGTTCACACAACACTCATATAAATGTGAGTATGCTTCAGTATTAAGAGAAACTTTGTGATTCAAGAATTGATCTG
>NW_015270821.1:0-385 GCF_001447785.1 Gekko japonicus
GTCATATTTGACTGGTATGTGTTGTAATCATTGTGTACTGCCCTGAGCATTTCAAAAGGAGAACCAGGATGCAACTTATTTTAAATAAGTGAATAGCATTACAGGTAGTCCTCCTCATTCTCTCTTATTTCTGGAATTCAGGACTGCAGTTTTAATGTTCAGAAAATGTAGCTTCTTCCTCAAAAACATATGCATGGGATTTCTGAGTGCCAAATGTATTGTATAAATTGGTCTGACTCTGCTTTCACTGAAGTTATTAACAGCTACTACTCATATAATTGGGAATACAATTAAAGTGCAGTCCTAAACATTGAACATTCAATCATAACATACTTCAATTTCCATGGACTTCAGTATACTGAGAAGGTTGTAACTCTGTTTAGGA
>NW_015270822.1:0-385 GCF_001447785.1 Gekko japonicus
ATGGCCTTTAAATCTGTTACAGGAAGGAAGGAAGCAATGCACCAATTAATGTTTGCTTTGTAATAATAACTTTAGTGTATGCTGCTGCAAATTATCCAAGTGCTCTCAGTTTTCATTAAAGACTTGTTCCCCTTGTCCAGGATAAAACATTCATGACTTTTCCTTTCCAAGGCATCTGGAATGGAGGGGAGGGGGATAAGTATATCCTGAAAATGAACCCTGCAGTTATATGAAAGGCATTTTATAAACGAACATATTAAAATTCTGTATCCAGACAACTTGAATTCTGCACCAAGAAGAGGTGAATTCAAGACTATGCAAACAAGGTGTGCATCATTTATTTTATTTTGCATATTCTGTTATTGTTACTATTTTTATTTATTTA
>NW_015270823.1:0-385 GCF_001447785.1 Gekko japonicus
CCCCTCCCCTCTCCAAACCACGCCCTCCAGACTCCACCCCCCAAATCTTCCAAATTTCCTAGCTAAGAGCTGGCAACCCTACTTGGGTACCCATTCGGGGAGGACGGGTTCAACTGGCCGGAGTGAAGGGTGCTACTCACCCCCCAAGCATATGCTTTGCACCCAGAAGGTCCCTGTGTCGATATGAGGAATCCCCTGTTAAAAGGATCTCGGAAAGCAGGGTGAGAAAAATCCGTGGCCTTGGAGAGCAGCCGCCGACAATGTTGTGAGCTTGATGGACCCACCATGTTCTGGAAAGAACAAGATCCATTTGAGAACCAAGGGATTTATCTTGTGGGCAGGAATCAAGCGAATGTTATCTGTTGAGACTACAAAAAGGATCGCT
>NW_015270824.1:0-385 GCF_001447785.1 Gekko japonicus
AAAAAAAATCAAGTTTTTCATTTCTTTTAAAGGGATTCTCTTTCTCCTTCCAAAAAACGATTTTATTAAATGTTGCATATCAGTAAACCCAGCTCTTCTTAACAAAGAGCCACCAGCTGTCTATAGGCACCATGTTCAATATGGCTGGCAGCATGCAGAGGGTGATTTATTGATCATATTTTGCTTCTCCTTTTCTCTCCTCTCCTTTTCTCTAAGGAGCTCCAGCTATTCAATCAACCTCACTGGACACCTAGCAGATTCTCTCAAAAGACTCCCATAGTGATATACTATGTAGGGTTTCTTTTCTTCTGTCAAAAGTCAGAGAAGTTGATAGTTGTACAAAAAGTTATCTTCCCTTTGCCCAGAATTCCTCAGGTGGTTATTG
>NW_015270825.1:0-385 GCF_001447785.1 Gekko japonicus
TGCCTTGCTGAAAGTACAGAACACACAGCCAGTGTGACAGGGAGGTCTAAAGTACCTCAGCATTTTACTATGGATTAAGAGCATCCCTACACATGCAGGAACTTACAGTGGGGTTCAGGCTGAATCAGTACCCAATGATTCCTCTACTTGAAAGACTTCACAGACTTCTGCAAGTGGAATCTGGCTTGCCTTAGTTCAGTATGTGGTTCTATGTGATGGACCGATCTTATGATTTCAGATGGCATCCAAGAAGCCCATCATTTTGTACAGAACAGAGGAATACTGGGCTCCAGATCCCTGGTTTGTGGTGGTTCTTACACTGACTGGAATTCTTCTCCTCTCAGCCTTGGGCTTGTTGTTCTGGCAATTCTGCTGTAGGTGAGTA
>NW_015270826.1:0-385 GCF_001447785.1 Gekko japonicus
TGAAGCTTGGTCCTTTCGACTGGAGATGGAGGGCACCGAAGCCGGCCAGGACCTTCTGCCTTGCGAGCGGGGGCTCTTCCACCCAGCCACGGCCCCTCCCCACAAGCTTCCAGTGGCTATGCCTTGCTGGCACCTCTGCCCAGGACAAAGTTCACTCAGTGGATTGCTGCTGCGGGCAGGGACCTGCTGGAAGATGCTGCCAAAATTGGAGTCAGGCCCCGGGGCCGTGCCGGAAGAGAGCTGCGGAGAGAAGAGACACCCACCTTGGCCTTGGCTCTGGAGGCTCTGGGCTTACGGGCTCTAGCCACCCCGGCCTTTGGAGATGGGACGGCGGCACAGAGACAGCGTGAGATGGAGGCGGAAACAGAGAGAGAGATGAAACCAG
>NW_015270827.1:0-385 GCF_001447785.1 Gekko japonicus
CATTACATTTAAACTTTAAAGGTAAGGAAATCTGTGTAATAGGTGATTATAATTCGGTATATGACCCAAATATTGATAGGAAAAGTATTAAACCTAAGATTTCAAAATCTAGCAACAATTTACCCAAAACCTTTTTAGAATTGGCGGAAGAACTCTCACTAATAGATATATGGAGAACTAAAAATATGGATAAAAAAGAGTATACCTTCTATTCAACACGGCATAATACTTGGTCGAGAATTGATATGGCTTGGGTGTCGATAGACCTAACTAAAAGTATAGAAGAGATACAAATACTACCTAGCTCGTTTGCTGACCATAATCCAATATTTTTAAAAATTAAAACTAATGCCATAAAACCAAGATGGACAATGAATTTGAGTCT
>NW_015270828.1:0-385 GCF_001447785.1 Gekko japonicus
AAAATGGTTTAAATCTGTAGAACCACAGATACTGGCTCCTCCTCGTCTGCTTCCCCCAACAGCACTGTTTTCCGAGTCTACACCCGACCTAGCAGAGCACCAGCGAATAAGTGAGAACAATGATGCTCTTCAACAGGGACCTACATCATTGTCTACACCGTTGTCTCCACTCCCACAGCGGACAAGTGAAAAGGAAAGGGGCAGGAGGAGACAATTTTTGACGGATCGAAATAGTTCTGAGACTTTATTAACTGACGTTTTACCGGATAGGACTTTTACTCAATCGAACATGTCGAAACCCATGGAAGTTTCTGATGTCGTAAGTCGATCTTTACATGATTCTAATTCTATACACTCTGTAAACCTTCCCTCGGGAAGCCAAGGG
>NW_015270829.1:0-385 GCF_001447785.1 Gekko japonicus
AGTGAGGAATGGAGTGTGAATGCCAGTAAAATTAGGCAGCCCGCGTAGATATAGGAGGCTTAGCAGGGGTGTATTGTTTGCCTTTCCAAAACAGGAGGGCGGGGAAAAAACACTCTTTTTTATAGTGCCGATGTATAAAGCCCTTCTTTCACCGGAAGCCTGGAATCCACGCACATTCAGTGCTGCGATTTTTCCAGATTACAGCTTGAATTGACAAGGAACGCAGCGGCGAAATTCGGGGCGCTGGCCCACCGTTGGGCTCATGCGCAGTGCAACAAGGAGCACCATTGAGCACTTGAAAATATCCAAAACAATTCAGTCAAGTAAAACTGCTGTGGGTACCTAGAATGGCCTCAGGTGGTCTTTGGTGGTGGTGGAAAGTTCC
>NW_015270830.1:0-385 GCF_001447785.1 Gekko japonicus
GCGGGGTATAAACCCAATCTTCTTCTTCTACAAAGATCACCTGTAGGGGCATTGATGTCAGGAAGGGTGAGGGGTGTTGAGACCCCTCCCCGTGCTCCACTTCCCAGTTTGGAACAGGGTTCCACAGCTGCCGTTTACCAGCAAAACCACATTCTGGAGAACCGTCCATAGTTTGGACCGCAGGTTCCTCATTTCTTTGAATAAGCCGAGATCGTGGTTATTCTACACATGGTGGATTTCCTGTGCTGGCAGGAACTTGCACATAGCTCTGGCATCCATTGTTGCATGAAGGCAGATGTCATTCTGCTGAGAGCCGGAATAGCGTTGCAGCTAAAAATGTGAGTTGAAAAGTCTCTGGTTCGAATCTCGCTTCACCCATAAGCTT
>NW_015270831.1:0-385 GCF_001447785.1 Gekko japonicus
GATCAAGTGTGTTGACCTGTGCTGGTCTCCAGCTACCCAATATGGACGACAGTAACCAGTCAGGGACCAGCATGCACAATTCTGGATTGCAGGAGGAAGCAAAATGATTCCCAGGACCGAACCAGGAGTGGGGTTGCCAACTCCAGACTGGAAAATGCCTGGAGATTTAAGAGTGGAGGCTGCGGAGGGGCCTCAGCAGAGTATAATGCCGCGCAGTTCACCTTCCAGAGCTTTCCCTGTGATCTCTGTAGTCCAGATAATTCCAGATCTCCACCTGGAGGTTGGTGCAGGGGTGTCCACCAGGATGCACAACTAGGACAGCATGAAATTCCCACCTGATCATTCATAAGGTATGTTTGCTAGAGAGCCAGTTTGGTGTAGTGGT
>NW_015270832.1:0-385 GCF_001447785.1 Gekko japonicus
CAAGGTGGCTAACAAATTAAGAACATAGATAATGCAAAACACATCTTAGAAACCATTAAACCCAAACAAACACACATCATTCAAACAAAACTGTGTAAAAATGCACATACAATAAAATACACAGTCTTCAACACACAATTAAGAACAGAGCAAGAAGGAGGGATCACTAACAGAATGTCACAGGAAACAAAAAAAGAAAAGAAAAGTCTTCACCTGGTGGCAGAAGACATTAGCAGAAGGGGACAAGTGAGCCTCTCTGAGGAGTGAGTTCCAAAGTTTTGGAGTCACAACAAGAAGGCCCTCACTCAGTTGCCACCTGCCTAATCTAAGAAAATGAGTGCACCTGAAACAGGGCCTCAGGAAATGATCACTGTGTTTGGGCAGG
>NW_015270833.1:0-385 GCF_001447785.1 Gekko japonicus
ATCTACCCAGTATTTATCTTATGCTTGCATCCTGTCTTTCTTTTAAGGAGTTCAGGACAGCATTTAAGCCTTGTAACAAACCTGTGAATTAGGTAAGGCTGAGAGAGTAATTGGGCTGTGGTTGCTATTGAGCTGAACACAGACATTGTAGCCATTACATGTAGCATGCCCTCATGAGATTTTATTTCAAGTATAGGCAAGCGGCACCTGCCAAACATGATGACAGAAAATTAGAGTTAATTCACACATTGTATTTGTCCAGTCAGATAGTTCACAGCTTTCACTGATTTACAGCCAGCAGCTCCCTAAGATCTTCGTAGTCCTGTTTCTTGAGACCCCCCCTTAAGCCACAGATGCCAGCAATTGCAACTGGGACCTTCTCCCT
>NW_015270834.1:0-385 GCF_001447785.1 Gekko japonicus
TGGACAGTGGCATTTGCAGCTTCCTTCGCACTTTGGCGATACCATAGGGAAATCCAAACCTCCATTGGATGAGAGCAAAGTCCCCTGTGGTCTCATGACAGAGTCTTAGTGGTTGGTGAGCCTGCACAGTTTGGCTCTGCATGCCTTTACACTTGCACATGGGATCTATAACCGTGCTCCCAAACTGGCTTGCATTTTCCTTCGCTTGGGCATCTGTGCATTGCCCCTGGGAATTGTCGTGGGTTACCTAATTCTAGATGGATCAGAAAGCCCCCCTGTCTGATTGAGATAGATCTGGCAGGTACAAAAATGTGGGGAGAAGGTTGTTGCCGAAACACAAATGTTGGACAGGCTGTGGCTCAGTGGAAGGGCCTCTACTTTGCAC
>NW_015270835.1:0-385 GCF_001447785.1 Gekko japonicus
CCCCCCCAAAAAAAACTGGACAATCCTGCACAGTTCATAAAGACATAAAGAGGAGGTCAGAGTGGAGCATTCTTTTCCCAAGCAGTTTGTCCTCTCTAAATTGGAAGACACCAACTGTGGCCAGGAAACAGGACACAGCGAAACCACTGTTTGGCACTTTTATATTCCATTGGCAGAAGAAGCATGAACTTAAACCTCTTACAAGATTTGGGGGGGGGGTGTCACTTAATTTTGATGAGACATGTCTAGTCTCAGGGCATCCTGTCTTTGTGGATGTGGCTTAGGCTTTTAAAACTTTCACTCCTCCCGTTCCCTTGATGGATGACAGATCAAACAACTGCCTTTTTAAAAAGTGCAACTTTGACATCATATGGTTTTGTTTGAT
>NW_015270836.1:0-385 GCF_001447785.1 Gekko japonicus
TTATCACCCAGGCATGGTCTGATATTATTCTGCTTCCTAACTCTGCCATTGTTGCGTTATTTACTAAAGACTTTGAAACCAAAATAAAATCTATTCTTGAATAAGTTTTATGTACTTCTGAAAAAAAAGTGTATTCCCTTGCTCTCGGGTGCAATGACCTCCAAATATCTTCCAAATCAAATTTATCTAAAAGTTTCCTCAAGCCAGATGGAGTTGTTTTTCTATGTTTTTCCGTCTGAATTTTAAATGTTTTATCTATTTTTGGATTATCAACCAAATTTAAATCGCCTCCAATAATTACAGCTCCTTGCTGAAAGGCCTGCAAGTGCTCTAAAGTGTGTTGAAGAAAAATTAGCTGTTCTGTATTAGGGGAATAGATTGATGC
>NW_015270837.1:0-385 GCF_001447785.1 Gekko japonicus
AGCTTCCAAGATCTGATGAATTCGGGCTTGCCCGGGCTCCTCAGGTCAGGGCGAGAGATGACTCTGGAAGGGTTGTGGAGCAGCAATAGGGAAGTGGCCCTGGTCAGGAGGGCCTCAGAGCTGAAGACTGATGCAGCCATGGTGATAGACAACAGCTAGGGCAGGGACTGGGTGAGCAACCAGTAGGGTGGCCAGAGCTCACCTCCAGGCTTTGTCTATCACTCTCATCACCTTTCTGCTGGATGGGGCAGAGGTCAGAAGCTGCCACTGCACTGTGCCTCCAGTGGCTGATGAAGGGAGGGCTCTTCCACCTCCCTAGAATGATAGCTGTGCAGGCTGCTGCTGCCATGACTCAAGAGGGAGACATCACTTCCCAGCAGCAGCA
>NW_015270838.1:0-385 GCF_001447785.1 Gekko japonicus
TTGCCAGGAGGGATCTGGCAACCCTAGCCACAGCCTCTCATCGTTCCAAGGTTCTGTCAGCATTTGCAATCAGATATTCTCCTGGGCCTCAACTGGCTATGTTGGTGTTCCTCTAGATGAATGCCAAGAGCAGGCAGTCGTTGAGGCTGGGTGAATTCAGGTCAGGGGAGGGAGTGGCAGCTGCTCGCGTATCCCACATTTAACTTGTAATTGAGAAGTACCTGCTTTAGGGGGCAACACGCCTTAAACACACAAAACATCTGCATTAATTTGCCAGCAGTGAGGAATAAAGCCTTTCCATTGATTAATCACTCTTTTTCTTTGTGTTGTTGCTTTTCATGGACAAGTTAGAGCAAACACTTGAGTTCCGGAGCCACTTCTGCTT
>NW_015270839.1:0-385 GCF_001447785.1 Gekko japonicus
AGGACTCCATACCTTAGAGGGAACATTGTCTGTTGGTACCATCACTGGATCACACATAAGATATCAAACATCACATCTGACGTGGCGTATTTTTGTCCATCGGCTCCTGAAAGGCGACTGTGAATATTTTTAAGGATTTGTTTGATGCCGCTTTTAACGCTTCCGTAGGTATTTATCAGGGTGGGATCCAAGGTCAGTCTCCATCAGCAGATGCGGAGTGGAGATGTTTGCCAGTTTTCTATTCTCATTGCAGGCTCCAAATTGGCACCTCGTGCTTTTCCCGAGGGTCCCCTGTTCTGGAGAACCATTCAGAGGCACTCACGGGCTACTGCAGGAGAGGGGAAATGGGAAATTTCTATTCTGCTGATGGAAATGCACAACTAGG
>NW_015270840.1:0-385 GCF_001447785.1 Gekko japonicus
CTGAATGTGAAGGTTCCCTTTAGTCACTAGGGCTCGTAGCCATGCTGCCCTCCTTCCAACGGAGGATGTAGCCAGTCTCTGACCACTGAGACATCTGGTTCCATTGCTCTGTGGCCAGTTCTTACAGTGCCCTCCTTACGGCCCTGCATGACCTGCCTCGGGTGGAGGGAGCGGTGATATTCCAGCAAGTGGGCAATCCTTCTTCACAGGTGGGGCGGGAGGGCAGGTGGCCTCCTTCTCCAGCTCGATGGCCCTAGGGACACGTCCCCAACGCGGTGCCCATGGGCAGCACAGCACCCACCGACACCTTTCCTGGCGCCCGCCAAGTGTTCTGGAAAGCAGGTGGGGCCAGGCGGGGCTGAGGGGAGACATGATCGAGGTTTAT
>NW_015270841.1:0-385 GCF_001447785.1 Gekko japonicus
ACTGGTTGTCAGCTTTGAGTTCTCCTTGACGAAGAAGTTGGTTCATTTTGTGTTTGCAGGTCACATTAATCCTGATTCAGATGAATACAGGGGAATGCCTGGGAATACACCCCATCCCCAGTGACGTGCATAGCCATGGTGTACTTGCGGACAAGCGACCCTTCATCCACCCCGGCAGCAGAGAAAGGAGGAACGTGATGTGTAGGTCAGGGTACTACCCCCATCCAAACAGAACTCACTGCTGCATGCTATGCCACAAAGGTATGAACAAATGAAAAACAGAGTTACCTCTAGTATTGTTGCGTACTCCATGTCTCCCCTTATTGACAAATCGCCTTTTTTCTGACTCTACCTTTTAAATGGTTCAAATTGTGATTGCACAAAA
>NW_015270842.1:0-385 GCF_001447785.1 Gekko japonicus
TAGACCAGACGTGGACCTATGGAAGAACCAATGTTTCTCGTTCCTGCATCTTCACAGCCAAGAAGGCAAACCAGCATCTCTGATCTTGCTCACACATGGAACCAGCAGCAGTTACCTGAAGAAAAGCATTGCTCTGCAAAAGAGACATGAACATTCCTTTGCAAATGCCATCGACAGCTCCCTTTTCCACCATGCAGGCACTGCCCACCCTGCATATTACCAGCCTCAGGTGAAGCACTTATGCAGCACCAGCTTCTTACAAAAGGAAATGAACTGATAGCTGTGTCATCACTATGGTGCAACTGTTAAACATCGATCCTTAACAACCATCAGTGACCATCAAGCCAAGACATCACCCTATTGTGTTTTCCAGAGGTGTCACTTA
>NW_015270843.1:0-385 GCF_001447785.1 Gekko japonicus
AAGGTGCCACTGGACTCAAACGTTGTTATCCGCAGCTCTAAGAATCAAGCAGGCAAGATGTACAATGCAGGAATATTAAACAGAGAGGTAATTTTGCTTTTCCCAAACCAACTCCGAAGTAGGCTCAAGACAATCAAAGACAGTACCATGTATAAATAATTCACCTCCAGTAAAGTGCTGAATGAACAGCTGATGTGTTTTTAGATATAGTAGTGCTATGAACCACATAGCCTGCTGGGGGGGTTAATTTTGGAGAACAGGAGGCCGAAGGGAGAAGTTTTGGCTTAGGCTGCCCTACCAAATGATACAACAGTTGTTATGTCTGTTTAAGAGTTACAATAAGCCTTCTTGTTTGGAACCTAAGCAGTGTTCCCTCTAAGCTGAG
>NW_015270844.1:0-385 GCF_001447785.1 Gekko japonicus
TTTTTCTACGAAATGACCCCTGGCCATTGGTCCCTTGAATAGACCCAAAGATGACTGTGAAGGCCTGATGAATCATTAGCTCTCCCTGTCCAGTTGAGACAGACAGTAACTGAGTAGTCTGTAGCCAGGGCTAAGAGAAAGATCAGCTGCTCAGCCCTGCTCAGCCCCCCCCCCCAAGCCTGAGGCACTATAAGAACTTCTGACCAGAGAAAGGAACTAGACCTGCTATGTGAGATATCTTTATTATTGTTTTTTGCACTGTCACTTCTATTGGGTCCAACACTTGACAGAAGAAAGTCCAGACAGAAGCATTTTAAAATCAACTGGGTTCAAAAGGGGCCACAGGGATGTGAACGGGAGAGCCAGCATGGTGTAGTGGCTAAGA
>NW_015270845.1:0-385 GCF_001447785.1 Gekko japonicus
AAAAGTCTTTGTGAAGAAAGTGCTCTGTCATGTTATTTCTTGGTTTATTTTTGTTACTGCAGTGCTTGGAAATAGGTGCTGACAGCTGTCTGCATATATTGTATTCATGTTTTTTGTTATGGGGACATCTGCCACTGATGACTACTTTCAAATAGTCTGCTTATTATAAATTGCTGACTGCTGTACATTTTTAGAATGCTAATTGAGAAAAAATTAGATTAGAACTTTCCAGGAGCTTTTGTAGTTTTAAAAGTGACTGTATAAAAAGTCTATTATTACTCTAGATAATGAGAATCTTTTCCAGTTTTGATTGTGTCTCATTCATTGGCCAATTCACCTCTGTCACCACTCAAGGGGATGCTTTTGCTCTTTTGAATATATCATT
>NW_015270846.1:0-385 GCF_001447785.1 Gekko japonicus
TTCAGCCATCCCTACCTGCAGCAGCAGTGCCTGCACAGATAGGGCAGGGGAAAGACTAGGCAAGGCCAGATCTCCATAGCTGAGGCAATGCCCCTGAGTGCTTGCAGCCTTGGCGATGGGACCAGGGAAAAGAGAAGGTTGCCTGGAAGAAGCAAGGTGATGGGGACCAATAGGAAGGTTCCACCGTGGTGGAGGATATGGTCCCTGAGCCTGCTATGAAGGTCACAGCCACCGTAAGACCAAGAACTCTGCTAGATGATTTTGAAACTGTCCAACAAATCATAATCAGAGAGTCAGTGTACTGAACACATGATACTTCATAGTGCACAGGAATTATAGAATTATAGGATTGGAAGATACCTCCAGGATCATCTAGTCCAACCCC
>NW_015270847.1:0-385 GCF_001447785.1 Gekko japonicus
CCCTGGAGCGCTGCTGCCAGTCAGAGGAGATGGAGCCGGACTTGACAGGCCAGCAGTCTGACTCTGTGGGAAGCAGCTTCATAGACTCAGTTCCTAAGTGTGGAGGGACAGAGTGCAGCTCTGAGAGGAAGGCACACGCCCAGAGATTTATCATTAGTATAGTTTCTGCTCCCACTGAACCAGGGACTGAACAGGGTGGTGGGCAATGCCTGTGGGTAGAGAAGAAGGAAAGGGGGCTACACGACTGAGGCTGCCTGCAAGGGGTTTTCAGTTCATGCAGAGCCATCGCTAAGAGATGGTGAAATCCTAAACAAAATAACGCCCTTCTAAATCTGTTGACGTCTGTGGGCTTAGAAGGGCGTAGGGTTGCCAGCTCTGGGTTGGA
>NW_015270848.1:0-385 GCF_001447785.1 Gekko japonicus
TTAAGCTGCTGTGTGAGTTCAGCAACAAGCTGAGGATGCCAGAGCGCTCGTTGCTGAATAATGGCTTAGTTCCAAATACACACAATTACTTTGGCCTGGTGTACAGGTGCTGGAGAATGAAGAAGACTGAGATGTTTTCCCTCCCTGCAAAGATGGGGTTGGGAAACCTAGCAAATCATGGGAAAAGGAATTATTAGCTCAAAACTCTCCTTCCTTTGCTTCTTTTCTGCTCAGCCCCAAATACAATATTGCATATATCTATCTTCTCACTCCCTGTTTTGTTCTTAACTCCAAAATTTAGCCTTAGAGTGGGAGGGGATGCTTAAGCTTTCTGCCTCTGGCTATTTTCCTGTTCGTGATACACCCCTCTACCTTTCCCCCACGG
>NW_015270849.1:0-385 GCF_001447785.1 Gekko japonicus
AGGTCTCCTTTAGCTACCATGCCTAATAGCCAATTATAGATCTCCATAAATTTGTCCAACCCCACCATCACCACAATAAGAACAGGTGAACAGCTTCATTTAAGTCAGAACATAGGAATAATTCTGAAATGCCTTTATGCAAACACAATGCAGATGATTCAACTCAACTAACAGCAAAAAGTTGACAAAATATAAACAAATGTAAAAAGCAATTAAATGGCATTGATTAATTTATCCCTAAATATACTATAAGACTTACAGTATATTTTTTCTGGATGCAGGCAAATAATCTATACTTAACCCCCAAAGAGGCATGTCTTTAAAAAGAAGTGTTTAGCATTCAAACTTTATTCAAATGCCTGCAGATTTTTTCACTGTTCTC
Source organism: Gekko japonicus (assembly GCF_001447785.1). Lineage (NCBI taxonomy): Eukaryota > Metazoa > Chordata > Lepidosauria > Squamata > Gekkonidae > Gekko > Gekko japonicus. Next base: position 383 of record NW_015270849.1, read on the forward strand.
AAA
>NW_015270850.1:0-385 GCF_001447785.1 Gekko japonicus
GAGCTTTCTTTCTTTTGGAGAAACGGGAAAGTCATACTGTCTGTCTTCTTTCCTCTCAGGTGGTGAAACAGTGTTGTGGCACAGACGGTGTGGAAGCCAACTACATTAAAACCGAGATCCTTCCTCCCTTTTTCAAGCACTTCTGGCAGCACAGGATGGCCCTGGACAGAAGAAATTACAGACAAGTACGGTTGGCTTTTAGTTTACAAGAGACGTTGAGCTGATTCGTGGGGGTCGTGGGCTAGACTGAAGTGTTTGGGCCTCCAGCAGTCTTCCACTGGTAGCTCTAAATCACGCTTTGGAAGGAAACGGGGGTGGACCGGCGTAAGGTTTATGTAACACTCTCAAGTGGCTGTGAGGGAGATGTTCCTAGTTCAGGAACCGT
>NW_015270851.1:0-385 GCF_001447785.1 Gekko japonicus
GGAAGCCAGTGCAGATGGAACAAGACTGGGGTGATATATGGTTCCTGTGACCAGTCAACACTAACGTACCTTTTAGTGGTACAAGCACGGGGCTTCTTGAGTGAGGAGAGTTATCTCGATGCAGGGATCGACTTACGTGTACACCTTTTGTCTCCCCTTCATGCATTACATTGTTCAGCATTGCTAACTTGATGTGTGGGAATTGACTTTCCTTTCCCTTCCCTGTCTGGAAAGCAGGGGCTGGGCTTATCATTTCGCGGGACATGCCTGTCTGTGTGCCTTTTACTCTGTGTCTTCAGGGCTGGGATCTCCCTCAAGCAGTGCCAGTAGTGGGCGCTGCTTTGTTTAGGCTTCAAGTACTCGGTTTACCTTGCTTTGCATGTGG
>NW_015270852.1:0-385 GCF_001447785.1 Gekko japonicus
CCCCCCATACTAAGTAGATAAACTGATAAAGTACGATGACGGGAACAGACAACCCATGAGAGGATTCAGGAGCAACAGGATAAACATGAAACAGACCCACAGATTTTGTTCTGGTAAAAGCAAGAAGTTAAGCCAGAAGAATAACAGATGGATTTTAAAGAAGGAAGGGGGGTGAGGTGGCATCATGTGAGAGGCAGTGTTGTACAGTGGCTAGCGTGCTGGATTAGGAGTGTGAAGAAATGAGTTCAAAGCTCCCACACAGTTCATCGGGTGATCTTGGGCTAATCGTGCTCCCTCAGCCACACAGAATTGTCACAAGGCTACAACGGGAGAGCGGAGAACCACATATGTCACCTTGAACTTCATGGAGAAGGAGGGGTTAAAA
>NW_015270853.1:0-385 GCF_001447785.1 Gekko japonicus
GGTTTCTAAACTTGCCCAGCAGGTCGAACCTCCTGCAAGCAAACCCTGGAGGCCAGCAGGAGGGAGATTAATGCAAAGACAGGCTGGACAGAAGAAAACAAGAGAAGCTCTGCTGCATCAAACAAGTCATTCATCTAGTCCAGCACCCTGCTTTCCACAGTCACCTGGGAAGTGTGCAAGCAGGAGCACAGAGGCCAAAGCCTCCCCCATTGTTAGCCCCCAGCACAAAAAATTCCAGGGGCACACACTGCCTCTCAACATGGAGACCCCCATTCAGCCATCTTTACTTTAATGATACTGCTCTCACAGCCAATTAGGCTCTGAACAGTGTCACAGTGAGACTAAAAAAAAAAGAGAGAAGGAAATTTATTTAATACATGTGTCT
>NW_015270854.1:0-385 GCF_001447785.1 Gekko japonicus
AAGGCTGTTAACGAGAGGATGTTTCGGAGGACGGTAATTCACAGGGAGCGACTTGACTGCATTTAACACACACGTAACAGCAAGCGGGCCGTTACGTTTTGGACTAATCCCAGACGGCCTTTGTATGTTTCAACGTTGCCAAGTTGGCTTCCTTTTTCTTTCTAAGGCTTTTCAAACTTAAAAGATAGTAAACGGGATGAATATCGTAAGATGAGCATTTCCCCCCTCATCGTGGTTCCTTAAGGACCAGGTTCGGAGATAACTGAACTAATCATAATTTATTAATTCTTCCCTGCAGGGCTAATAATTTTGAAGCAGACATAGAAAACGACACTCCTTTTTTATTTTTTTCATATCAAGAGCAATGTTCCCTCTAAGCTATGGA
>NW_015270855.1:0-385 GCF_001447785.1 Gekko japonicus
ATTCGAGTCCAGAAGCAGCTTAGAGACCCACAAGATTTTCGAAGTACAGGTTTTCAAGAGTTAAAGCTCCCTTCATCGAAAACTCATACCTCTTGTCGGTCTCCAAGGGGGCTTCTGGACTCAAATCGAGCTCTTCCTGCTGCGGACCGGCATGGTTTCCTTCCCAGAACTGTTATTAACGTGCTCTTTTTTCCCCCTTTTCTTTTAATCATCTAGGAGTTTCTACCTCCGGGGCTCCCTTTAAATATCCAGGACGGGTGGGGGATTCTCCGTTGCCGGGATGTGGGCTGTTCGCCGACAAAGAGGTAGGCCAGGATCTCTCCCAAACAGCATGAAGGAAAGGAATGGCATAAATGTAATGTAAATGTGAGATGGTCCCCCCCCC
>NW_015270856.1:0-385 GCF_001447785.1 Gekko japonicus
TACCTCCTCTTGGAGTCTAGCCCACAGGGTCCGATTCTGACAGATAAAGAAAAGCACGTATCTCCCCCATGCTCATTAGATTGCTCTGCTTCATATCTTCACCATAGCTTACCCTCTTTTAGTTTATTTTTTTTCCTATAGAAAGATTTCCAAGGCCTTGCAGAATTCCTTTAGTAAAACCATTGTGTAAGGAAAATATGGCTAATACCCAGTTTCTGAATACATTATACCAAAGTAATTTTCATTGAGATTTATTTCCATGTATTGGGGTGGAAGACCTATAAAAGACAACATTCAGGTCAACTCTGAGAGACTGATCACAAATGACCTTTATTCCATATGAGGTGGACTACTGCTTTATTATTTATTTATTACATATTTACAA
>NW_015270857.1:0-385 GCF_001447785.1 Gekko japonicus
AAGCACAAGTATAGCATGTTCCCAAAAGTCCAGATGTCCTCAGCACCTACTGCAGCTTTCACAGTTTACAACAAAAGGCAACTCTTAGTCCTCACTAAGTTTTAAGAATCACACAATTTCACCTCCCCAATCTATGACCTTACTTTAACACTTGATATCACTTAAGAGAAGCAGCCCAAGAGACAGGGGGAGATAAATCATTGTCCAAAGATCAGGGTGAAGGTCGAAGCCTGTGGTACCTTCTGCACATTTCGGTATATTTATTGGTTTTACGTTCTACCAAAGGACAGGCTTCCTATCTTCTCCATGCGGAGGAAAAAGGATTCATCTTGCATTAAACTGACAGATATCAAGTCTAGTTTGCTGATGCCCAACTCAGACTTCA
>NW_015270858.1:0-385 GCF_001447785.1 Gekko japonicus
ACGCTCAACGGTGCGGAACAGCCACGGTCCCAAACGCGCGACTGGGCATCTCTTCCCAGACCTCTCCTGCAGCCTAAGAAAGAGCCCCTCTCCTCCTCCGCCTCCGACAAGAAAGGGCCCTAAAAGTTCCCCCCCTCAAATCACCCCGCGGGGGAGAGAAATTGACAAACGTCGCCCGCATAGCAGAGATGGGGGGGGGGCGCGAGAGAGGAGAGCGTCTTTCCCCTCACTTGCTCCAAAAGCGCAGGGAAAGGCGGCCGGACTGAATCCACATTGGTCCAGAAGGAGCCGAAGAGTTCCCGGGATCCGGCAGGGGCACCTGGGTCCGACCCAGTGAATACAACCACCGGAAGTTCTATGGGGGCGGGGGGAGACGAAGGGCCCG
>NW_015270859.1:0-385 GCF_001447785.1 Gekko japonicus
TATTCAGGACCAGGAAGCTTGCCTTCCCCCCGCCCCCGGTGTTCTGGCACGGGTCCTGCGTGGCGGCAGTTGCGTGAGAATCCGAAAGTGGGCGGTGCTCTTGCCAACAGGAAGATGCGGTGATACTGGGAAAGTTTCCTTTTGTGGATTCCTGCCTCTTGGCAGCACTTTGGTGTTTTATTGGGAAGGAAACTTGGAGTGGTGCTCGTAAAACGAATGCGTAACAGGCAGCAACTCCCCTTCCGAAGCTAAATTTAAGTCTAAGTTCACGAATGCTCCGGCCTGGGACCTCTTGATTGGTGTCGCGTGAGCAAAAGGCCTTTGAGACCGCACTGGGGTCGCCAGCCTCCAGAATGGCTAGTAAAACAGTAAATCACCATGTACA
>NW_015270860.1:0-385 GCF_001447785.1 Gekko japonicus
CCCCATGCCCTTACTTATGGATCATCTTTTTGCCTAAAAGCATTATTTTCCAACTTAACGCAGACAGGAACACACAGACTGTACAATTCAGAAGAACTTTAGAACTTCGACCATAAGATGACAATACTTTTCTTACCCCCCCAAACTTGACTATAGATGACCTAAGACACACCCCCCCCCAAGTTTGCCACAGCTCTCTGAAACTATTACCCCAGCAGTGTCTTTAAGAAGTGCGGAGAATCTCTTCATTTCCACCACCCCTTTACAGCTCAGTCCCTAAGATGAAATTAACCCGCTTGCAAAAGCTAGATACTTACGCCGTTGGTAGACAAGGCAACAAAGTGCTTCGCCACAGCAGAAGGCTTAAAAAAAAGAGAGAGAGAGA
>NW_015270861.1:0-385 GCF_001447785.1 Gekko japonicus
GTATTCAAATGACAACAGCAGACTGTGAGGTCAGAAATGTTAGTGTTTTCAATCAAATGGTCGAAAGGCAAGATTCTTGGTGCTCTAGGTACAAATGCCTATTTTAAAAGGTCTTGCGGCTACTAAACTTGGATAACTTTCTGACTTGACCGTGGAGAGAAGTGTTGTATAAATACTTGCCCCAGAATGTGTTCACTTCTTTTGTAAAAGTCCATCACTAGAATAAAGATTTGTGAAACTGATTTCATGGAATGTTCTGGAAGGTCCCTCACCATTAAGGATGGGCACAAACTGTATCTTTTTAGTTTGTGGCTGAACCACGAATTGCTACACCAGTTCGCAAACTGAACTGGTTTATATCAGTTCATGAGCCATTTAGAGTTTA
>NW_015270862.1:0-385 GCF_001447785.1 Gekko japonicus
GGCACACAGGTGGATGGGCAAGGAGGGGTGGGCCTAGCAGTGGCTTTTGAGATGTGCTTAAGATCAATTCTGGGAAGCTGATTTAAAATGATGTAACTCTTGGAATTCCAGCTCAGTGCGGGACTCAAGATGGAACGCGTGGAGGTTCTGTGGGTGTGGCTACTTCTTTCTGACCGCAGTAGGTGGTCGGGCCCGGAGATGGCAGCGTGGACCGTACCGCTTGATGCATTACAGGTGGAGCATTGTTCGGCTCCACCACATCAGATTCTGGGTGGAAAGGTTTTAAAAAAATAAATAGATCATGCATTTTAAAAGGGCTGCCTACAATCTACCCTGACCTGGATGGCCTGAGCTGGTCAGATCTTGGAAGCTGAACAGAGTCAGC
>NW_015270863.1:0-385 GCF_001447785.1 Gekko japonicus
ATCACCTCAGTAACAGACTGTTCCTTCCTTCTGTTTTCCTAGAGTGCCTCTTGGTGGCATCTAAACAATCCAACACAAAACCTTTCACAATAACAGTGTTTTAGGAGTAGTAGTTAGCAACCTTCCCCTGGAAAAAACCCCAAACCCAACCTAGTTAAACAACTAAATATGCCAATTTCCTTTTCAGCCTAGTTTAAAGATACCTGCTATAATACTGAGCATAATGGAAATACTACTTCATTAAAATTATGAAGTTTCATTGAGCTCCTGTTAAGTAGTCTAATATTCTCCTGAGTTTCCTCCCTTCAAGGGACTGATGAGGACTCCACATTCTCCTGTCCTGAGACAGGACAGCCACAAGTAACTTTTCCCCCCACCATAGAGA
>NW_015270864.1:0-385 GCF_001447785.1 Gekko japonicus
GTCTCAGCCTCAGTGTGCTGGGAGCCGAGGGACACGATGGACACTCTGGTGAGCGGAGGCTGAGGCCAATGATGGCAGTGCCGCGGTAGTCGTCGTCATCCGCAGCCGGGAGCAGGGCCAAGCTGTGAGCCCACAGAAGCACTGACCATCATCTTGGCCTCACTGTGCAGGGAGACAAAGGACAGGCTGGATGCTCCGGTGGGCGGAGGGTGAGGAGGATGAGGCCAAGGCCGACCGTGGTGTCCCCACAGCAGGCATAGTCAGCTGCAGCCAAGTGCAGGTGGCCGGGCGGGCTGCGAGCAGACGGGGTAAGTGCCATGCAGGAGAAGGCAGCCAAGGAGGAGGGCAAGGCCGCGATCTTTCTAGACCTTGTTGTATGCCTTTT
>NW_015270865.1:0-385 GCF_001447785.1 Gekko japonicus
CTACCTTTTATATTGAAAAAGATCAGGGTCATGGGCCTGATGGCTCAGGAGCACTTTTGCTAGTAGAACAGAATTTCAGCAATATAATTTTTTAATTCCATTTCTAGTGAGACAGTGCAAGAATGAACAAGCATTCATGACAATGCCACCTCTAAGGGGGATCCTGATTTAGGGCTCAGCCTGTCATAAAGAAGCGCAAACCGAACTTGCAGTGCACTCAGGGATATTTTAGAATAACCCTGACTAGTGAGGACAAACAATTGCTGCATTCAGACATCATCATAAACAAAGTCTTGTCCATCATGCACATGAACATAGCTTGTTTAAGCTGCCATTCACACATGCTGAATAATACACTATCAATCCATTTTCAATGCACTTTGCA
>NW_015270866.1:0-385 GCF_001447785.1 Gekko japonicus
GATGTTCCCAGACCTTCTACTCACCCCAATGGTGACTTTCACCACCTGCAGACACAAATGGGTGAGTAGTGGGAAAACGGGCCCCACTGAGCATAGGAGAATCTTCTGCATGCAGAAACTGAACTCACTGTGGACTTCATTGTGCCCCATGATTTTAAATTACAGAGCACTCCTCCATTGGACATGAGTTCATTTAAATTAGTCCCCTATGTTAGGAAACCCAATTATTTCCATAGAATCAAATTGGAAAAGAAACTTGTTGGTTACAGTTCTTTCAATACATAGGAAAGTAGCAAAACATTATCTGGAAAAGGAAGAATGTCATGACGTTATTTCAGACACTGTATAGAAAAATGTTCTGTGCAGGGGTCGTTTCATAGAAAAA
>NW_015270867.1:0-385 GCF_001447785.1 Gekko japonicus
GGAGAGTCATCTCCTTGCCAACCCATCTGATTAAAATCAATCCTGTAGGGTTCTTTCTGATTTTGGTTTATCCCCCCAGTAATGATAACCTCCCTCTTTGTTCCGGCCATCCCCTTCAAGATGTGCACAAACTGTAGTATGCCTGCTCTTAAAATGTAATTGCTCATTTCATCAGGGTCATCGATGAATCAGCTTTGATCACCGTTTGCACAGCTACAGACAGCAATTGATTGATGGGACTTAGAAGAAAGCCTCTTGGAACATACTGGCTTCTTCTTCCCTCTGCCAATTTTTTTTTGGGGGGGCGGGGAAATCCCTTAAAGATTGCTTTGTTTCCCCATATATCCCCAGAGCCTTCACCTGTGTGGCCCAGGCTAGCCCAACC
>NW_015270868.1:0-385 GCF_001447785.1 Gekko japonicus
GGTGCTGATGGTGGTTGACGGTCAGCATGAGCAGGTGCAGGGCCTCTTGGTGCGTGGACACCTTCTTTCGAGCCCCTTGGGAACAGCAGGCGTGAGCGATGTGGCCTTGATTCCCGCATGTTCGGCAGACGGTGTCGCAGATCCGGCACGTCCAGTGTTTGTGCACCTCTCCGCAGCTGGCACACGGCACTTGGGCAGTTGACTTGTCATGCTGTCTGGTCGCTCCTGATGATGTGTGCGGCTTCCTGCGGCTGGTCTGGCAAACGAGCAAGACTTCGTCTTCGTCCGAGTTGTCGGACGCTGCGGCTGGGAAAGCGTGATGTGTTGAAGATGAAGATGGCAGATGGTCACGGTGAGAGCCCTCGAACGCGGTGGCCATCTGGAG
>NW_015270869.1:0-385 GCF_001447785.1 Gekko japonicus
GCCTCTCGGCCAAGTTTACCTCACGACCACTGTTGGAAGACAAGATGGGGGAGGGGAGTACCACAATCGCCACCCTGAGCAGGGTGGGATTAAAAAAACAAAGGGATTAAAATAGTTTAAAGGTGAGGCTATTTGACAACCACCACATTATAAACATTTACAATGGCCACTTAAGCTATTTTGAAGGGACAACAAGGCCTACATATCTGCAGTTGGCCAATGCTTAAAAAAACACCACACATTATTGTTTGTACCAAACTTTTATGTGAGGCTGATCAAAAGCTTCCTGTTCAGAGGACTGACCAGATACATGTCTGCTTAACTTCAAGCAGTGGTGCTACCTCAGACACGTTTAGACCAACATCTAGGCCTTGGCCATCCCCCA
>NW_015270870.1:0-385 GCF_001447785.1 Gekko japonicus
GCCTCTGCATAGCAACCCTGGACTCCTTGATGGTTCACCCACCCAAATATTAAACAGGACAGACACTTCTTAGCTCTGATGATCCATTCCCAAATGAAGTCTTGACCATTTAAAAAGAGTAATGTTCCTGTTGAAGTATCATCCTATTATTGCCAATATTATACAAAAGCCACATGTGTTCTTTTCGTGACAGGTAAAAACAGCTACTTCTTTCCTGTACCTCACTCTCCCCAAATATTTATCCCTCTCTTCACTGTAAGAAAGGGGTACTATTAGCACATCCCCTATATGACATATAGTTTTAAGAAGCTGGGTTCCTTGGAAACATTGTGAGGGCAGCTTCACCAAAAGATAATGTGGGCTAACAGGTAAGGCTGATAAGATA
>NW_015270871.1:0-385 GCF_001447785.1 Gekko japonicus
CCCTTCCCTCCCCATGCCCATCAGGAAGGCACTTCTAGCACCAAAGGACCGAGTGGGGTTCTGCTCATAAATGCTGCGATCTCACCCTTACCACTCTGTTGTCCCAAGTTCCCTTCAATAAAGCTCCTTCAATAAAGCTCAGAAGTTGGTGTTTGTTGGGGACTATGGGAGGTGGGAGCCTATGGGGAGTGCAGCATAAGGCACACGATCCTCGCAGACAAAACAGCAGTGGGCACCCCATCCTGACAATAATCCTGCCACAGCTGTGGACACAGTGGGTGGGAGGGAAAGTCTATGGGCCAGGCCATCATTCCCCCAGCCAAAAGCACATACCACACATCCAAAAAATGCAGGGCTGCCCCACTAACCTTCTTGAATCAGTTGG
>NW_015270872.1:0-385 GCF_001447785.1 Gekko japonicus
AGATTAGAGTCTGCGCTCCTGACCACTACGCCGAACAGGCTCTCAAAGGCGATGCGGGAGACCTTCCTCCTCCCTCAGACTGTGGAGAAGCAAAGGTCACAGCGCGTTGTGCGCTCCATGAAAAAGCAGCCCAACCGGTTAGGCGGCTTTCCAAAGCTCACCGCCTGCTAGATCTGTTCTCCCTGCGGGGCCCGCATGAAAAGATTTATTCTTCCTCAAGAAGCCCTGCATATGCCTATGGAATCACTCATCCAGTATCTTTCAGCGGAAATCCTGGATTAAGGTTCTTTGGGATCCCGGGGCAGGAATAATACTTTTGAGCCCTCCGGGTGTGAGAATCTTCACTCGGATGCTTCGTTTGGTGTAGTGGGAGAGCCAGTTTGGT
>NW_015270873.1:0-385 GCF_001447785.1 Gekko japonicus
TCACTGAAGAAATTCCTGATCTTGCCACCAGGGGGCAAAGCCTACCTCTCATCCCATTTGGTGGCCTGGGTAAGCTGCGAGAAACTCCTGTGCAGAGCCTTAATTAAGCATCTCTTTGAAATCATTTGAATGCATTTGAGAAGAGTCTTCGGAGCTTTGAGGAGACGAGTTCCCTGGAGGTGGAGCGGGTGGTGCAGGGATGGGGAGAGGCGTGGCTTGCTAAGATGCTGCAAATTGCTCTCTGGGGCAGAGAATACTCCTGGCAAGGAAAGTGCCATTCACAGAAATTCCTCAACAAGCTTGGATTAAGCATCATGCCATGCATTGTACATTGCAGGAGCTCCAGCCAAATTGGGGCCCTTTCTCAGTGTGGACAGTTAGATTT
>NW_015270874.1:0-385 GCF_001447785.1 Gekko japonicus
CCCCCCCCCCCCCCCCCCCCCCAACAGGCTTCTGTCTCTTCCTTGCCTCTGGGGGCCCTGGCTGCCGCTGAGAGCTGGGCATCACTCGGGAGGCATTCATCTCATGTCTGTGAAGAAGAAAAAGTGAATCTCCGTCAATCACCATTTGATACAATTAGGATAATGGGGCTATTTCGCACTTATCTCCCCCGCTCTCCAAGTGATGTGGCAGCCACTCGAGGCAAGTGCTTTCCACCGAGGGAGTTCTGGATTGTTGGGATCTGTACTGAGAGCTCCGTCTTCTCGGTCTCCAAGAGGGTGGTGGCACCGAGAGGGGTCCCCACACCCAACGTGAGCCACCTCTGAGAAACAATTTGGAGAAACAAAGGAGCCAGCTTAGGCTCTG
>NW_015270875.1:0-385 GCF_001447785.1 Gekko japonicus
CAGACTTGCAGCAGTTGCACATTAAGAAGGGATGGAGCTGGAAGATGACTGTGTGGAAAACAGCAACTGCATTCAGAGCATGCCAAAGGCTGCACAAAATGCTATAATGTTCTTCACACAGTGACTGAGTGATACGGCTTGACTCCTGAATGCTGATTCACACGGCCCTTTTCAAAAGTTGCATGGAAACATCTGAATGTGTCTCCCCAGGCCCACCAGTCAGTCATATGTTGCCTGAACACCAGTGAGTTTCAGCTTTTGGCATGTCAGCTTTTATCCAGCGTGCTCTGGAAGTTGGATCTTCCATGCACTAGCAGGTGCATATGATTAGCTGTCCACAAGCAGAGTCCTGGTTATATGGTAGTGGAAAGTGCTGTTGAGTCAC
>NW_015270876.1:0-385 GCF_001447785.1 Gekko japonicus
TGAATTTAAGACCTTTTAAAATGCGATTCCCGCTAGTCCTGCATAAATCTGGGGATGGAGTTTGGCCTGTGTATGCTTAGTTCACCTCCATCTTTGACTCCATTATAAGGGTTTGATTCTGACTTTCATGAAGCAGATACTTGCCAAGCTTTCCACTTGCCAACAATTGCCTATTTATTATGTGCCAAACATTGATTTAAACAAGCTACTTATTAAGAGCAGGCATCTACATCATTAGTAGAGATCTTTTCCTGTCTTCCCGGTTACTTTACTTGGTCTCTTAACCAAAACTGATGAAGTCTGGAAAGAAACCTAGGGAATAAGTGCCTGGTTTACAGATGCCTGCTAGTTGTTGGCAATAGGGCTGCCAAGTCTCGTTGAATCG
>NW_015270877.1:0-385 GCF_001447785.1 Gekko japonicus
CTTGTTCAAGTGCTAAAACTCAATTATACACCGTCGCCTCATATCACACCCCAGAATGCTTTGGGAGCCGGGAATTCTCCTCAGGTTGGACCTCGGTCTCCCATCACTGGTGCCACTTCTGCTGAGAACGTTGGGCCTCAGCGCCCTCCCGAGCCAAAACGTGCCCCCCACAGGCCCTGCGGATACCTCATGGGTTTGGCCCACAATGCCTGGGAAAAGTGGGGAAGGTGGGTTAGAGACTATTGTCTTTCAGGGTGGAGCCGAAGGGTTTTTTGAGGCCCCGGAGATTGGGCGCACCTGCCGGGCCCAAAGCCCCTGGTGACATCATTGGCCCGGTTTGGCTACTGAGGCGTGCGGGGACGGGCGACAGGTGGGGCGATGGGAG
>NW_015270878.1:0-385 GCF_001447785.1 Gekko japonicus
CTGCCCCCAAGCATTTCCCTTCTGCTCTGATTAAACTAATTATGATATAAGTACTCAGAGATTTCCATTTGTCTATTACAACCCAAATAGACAGTCTGTATTGGACTGTGCCAGTGTCAAGGAGAACCCCACTCCACACCTTGAGCCCGATCATTTGGATCTGCTCCTAAAGTTGTTGTTTTCAATAACTATGTGATTGCATTATATCAGTTCATGACACTGGCCCAACCAGTATTGTTGTATTTAATTGGCAGTGACTGTCAAGCAGAGAAGGTCTCTATTATCACCTAATTAATAAGTTCAGAACAAGGGAGCCCCCAGGGCTGAATAGGGATGTAGGTTTCCTATCTCCCTATTACAGATGCTCATTTTCTGCCCCCAAGCA
>NW_015270879.1:0-385 GCF_001447785.1 Gekko japonicus
TTTTTTGCATGCCGGGTTTGCAGGTGTGGAAGCCAAGGCTGTTTAGAGTTCTTTGGCGCCTGGGAAGCGATCATGCGTCAGTCGCAAAGGCCGCTGCCCATCGCTTAACATCTTGCGTTTCTCTACACAGCTCCGTTCTGCACCCTTTTGCCAGATATGCAAATAGGTTTAATGAAGTGCTAACAGCCGAAAGCCTGCGGACCCCCGAGTGAAACGATTCCAAAAGAACGCCAAGGAAAACTCGCTTTTATCCGCCGTAGCTGGTCGGAAAACAAAACGTGTAATGTTTTCCCTTGGTAGTACATTTTTAAAAGGCTATACTAGGAATTTAGTGTCGTTCATGTTGAAAAAGGAACAGGGGCTGCGGTCACACGGAACAGTAGCC
>NW_015270880.1:0-385 GCF_001447785.1 Gekko japonicus
ACCTTCTTCAGGATGATGATTGAACTTGCAGTTCCTGTAATGAATGGAATCATACTATCCTATCAAAGATTATCATCCCAAGAAACCCCTGTTACTTACAATGGTAGCAAAACTTTACTCATGAGAAGCCAACACATTCAGCAAAGACAAGAGTGGTGGTAGAAAATATCCCCTCTCTGGCAAAACAATAGGGCTTTGACAGCTTCCATGACCTATGAGTCCTAGGTGGTGTAATTGTTACAATGTCAGTCCATGATCAAAGAGATCTAGGTTTGGACCTCCCCTCCACCTCAAAAAGCTGCTGGTTGAATTTGAGCCAGTCATAACCTCTCCCTCAGACCTACCTCCCAAGTAGGATTACCATTCCCCAGGTGGTGTCAGGCTC
>NW_015270881.1:0-385 GCF_001447785.1 Gekko japonicus
AGAGAACTCAGCTGTCTAAATCCCAATTATGAGATGGAGGATTTTGCTTCGTAACAAAGAGCAACTTCCTAACTTATCCCCCACAATGCTATCGTCCACCGTTTTTAATCACTTAAATATATGTACAAGAATTAAGCTGCTTTTTCCTTTCCTCCTCTGTCCACGTGTTTCTAAGTCATTGGTGGCAGGCACCCCGTGAACTACAACCCGGGTTCAGCATCCAAAGTATCGGCATGTCCCACATCCTGATCTCTCGTGTCCTGCTCTTGGCCGCTGATCTCCGCATCCGTCGCAAGGGCATCTTAATGGTCAGTGTTCTGTTTGTCTCTCATCCAGGCTTGGATCTGCTCCTTCAGCTCTGGCACTTTGGGGGGGGGGGGGGGGG
>NW_015270882.1:0-385 GCF_001447785.1 Gekko japonicus
CTTACAGGGGCATATTCCATTCCCTTTTTACCATAACACATTCTCTTGTCTCTATTCAATCTTTGTTTCTAGATGATACATAATAGACTTCCTCCTTTCTTAGTATTTTCTGGTTTTCCCATTTGGAAGGCAGGGTTTACAGATTTAGAAAAAAGAATAGCTAGCATCATGATCATCATTATGCCAGAGGGGAAGGTAGCATATAGAGAGAGCATACCCGTGTGCTTCGCTGACAGTATCTCACAGTGGTATTCTGTGCATGTTTACTTAGAAACAGGTCGCATTGCATTCAGTGGTACTTGCTCCCAGGTAAGTCTGCATGGATTTGCAGTCTCGGGTCCAAACTAGATGTCAGGGTTCCCCGAACCCAACTCTGATCTTTGCA
>NW_015270883.1:0-385 GCF_001447785.1 Gekko japonicus
AGACCAGCTGGGGATAATAAACTGGCTTCAGATCCTGGTTTGAGGTATCCCTAACCAAACATATCCAGCAATCTATCAATGGAAAGTGCTGAAAGTCACGGATCTCCCCCCACCCCCCCACACACGCAGTGCCTTCTAATCTTGGCAAAGTTGATTCACAGGGTTGTGGTGGGCCCCTTGTGATCAGCTACTAGGTCAGTGGGCTGAAGTGAAATGGGGGAAATGGGCAAAATCAACTTTCCACAGGGTCAGAAGGAAATGCTGGGAGTGAGGAGAAGAGCCAGGATCCTTGCATGAGCAGACTGCTGGATCCAACCCAGATAGAGGGATGCCATGAGTTTGGACAATCAGCTAATTATTGGCCCCGGTCACACTAGGGGGAAAG
>NW_015270884.1:0-385 GCF_001447785.1 Gekko japonicus
GCCTTCCTCAGGCTCCACCCCACCCCCCAAAAATCGCCAGGTATTTCCTTTCCTGGAGTTGGCAGCCCTAGCTGAGTATGTGCACTGAGGACCCTGGATGGCTAGTGAACAACAGCTACTGTACACACCCCACCTCCTTGGGCGAGGGCTAAAAGAGAGCCGGGGGGGTGGTGCAATGGTGTTGGTCTAGGACCTGGGACAAGTAGTTTCATATCCCCACCCTACCATGGAGGCGCACTGGATGACTTTGGGCACATCACATTCACACTCTCTCAGTCTGCCCTTCCTCACAAGGTTGTTGGGATGAAAATAGGGAGGAGGACAGGAGAACAATGTGATAAATTGCTTTGGGCCCTGATTAGGGAGAAAAGCGGGATCGAAACCA
>NW_015270885.1:0-385 GCF_001447785.1 Gekko japonicus
CCATGTACCAACTCTGCTTAGCTCTGATACCTAATGAGACTGAGCTATAACATGCTGCCTTCTCTCCTATTCTTGAGTTAGGTTAGTGTAATTATTCCCATATTAAATTTGGGGACTGAAGCAGTGAAAGTGGGTTACCTTTAAAAGTACTGAAATATTGGAGCAGTCTTTCTGTTTTCCCCCCAGATATGGATGCCTGTGTGGAATGTCCCCACGATCATTATTCCAACAAGCACCAAAGCCATTGCATCCCCAAATCCATAACATACCTTTCTTACAAAGAACCATTAGGGATCACTTTAGCTATACTGGCTATTGCTTTATTTTTGATCACAACTCTGGTGTTTGGAATCTTTATAAAGCACAAGAACACTCCTATAGTCAA
>NW_015270886.1:0-385 GCF_001447785.1 Gekko japonicus
AATTCTGAGCCATGGATCCAGTGGCTGATGTTGAGCTAGTAATTATTGCACCTTTGTGTTCCTAGGAGCTGAAAGCAAGAGCCCTCCCTGCTTAAGTATTTGTAAATTTACAGTGTGGGGGGAGAAGGGCTAGATCTGAAGCAGAGACTTGCTGGTTCACAGTTCAGTTTCTTAGGAGCCACTTAAAGCACGTTCTGATGTCAGTTTTTGGTATTGCCTTAGAGTTTTGAAAAGTGTTTATGTGCATTAGCTTGATACACCCTGTATTGTTAGTCATAACTTTACCCTGCTCTTCCTCCCAGGAGTTCAGGGCAGCCTACGTGGTTCTTGTTTTATCTTCTCAACAACCCAGTGAGGCTGAGAGTGACTGGCCCAAGGGCACCCA
>NW_015270887.1:0-385 GCF_001447785.1 Gekko japonicus
CCCCTGGTGCCTGCCAAGCTTTTCAGAAATTGGCTTTGGGGGGCAGGGCTTGCCATTCACTGCCTGCATTCGGATGAGAAGGTTTCTCATGGATGCAATAGCAGCTGCTGCCACTGGAGAATCAGGAGGACTAGGTAGCTTCCAGGTTTATGGTTCCGTTTCCCCTTCAACGTTTCATCCGATTTACTCCCCCTTATCTCACTCACTTCCCAGCCTTGGAATTCCCTTTGTTTCTTTTTATTGCCCTTCTGTGATTCTTCCGGAAAACATGGCAGCCATTTGGGGGTATTGGCTTCACCTCTGGTGGCAGCCATTTTAGAGTGCTGCTCTAGGGTTGCCAGGTCTTCCCGGGCTGCTGGCGGGCGGGGTCCATCCTCCCTCTGGG
>NW_015270888.1:0-385 GCF_001447785.1 Gekko japonicus
CTTGCGTCTCCTTGTCGGGGAACAAGTGAGCCCAGCATTCCACAAACTTTATCACCCGCACGATAAAGAACAACAGGTTCTCTGGGTCACCATCAAACGTTACGTCCAACAAGTCTTTAGGTCGTGGCATCGCCGGGGGAGCTGGAACCACTGGTAGCACTGGGGGTTGCGGCTGGCCTGGTGGAGGAGGAGGAGGAGGGGCGGCAGTGGTGGAGGCGATTGCGGGACCGGCAGCCCAGGACCCAGGCCCAGGGCCAGCACCGGAGGGGGACACTGTGGCGGAACCTGAGGGGCAGCCAGTTGGGTTTGCACCGCTCGGGCCACTACCCCCGGAAGGTTATGGAGTAATTGTCCCGTGTCACACATAATAGTGCGACAGTCCAGT
>NW_015270889.1:0-385 GCF_001447785.1 Gekko japonicus
CCCCCACTCCCAAGTACTGAGGAATCTTATTAGATGTCCATTTCGGAGAGTGCAAAATCTTCGGCAAACTCGGGAAGACTTTGAGCTGCAAACAGTCCAAGAGCAGGAGATGAAACACCAATCAAAGGTCACCATGAAAGCTCCACCAAATGCACCTGACTTCTCCAGCCATCTCATTAGGCTATCTGCATTCTCCCTCGATTGACAGAGGAAAGCATGCAATGCAAGGAGAGGAAAGAGACCGAGAGTGATCAATGGGATATTTGTATTCCTCGATCAATGCGAGTTGTATTTTTTAATCAGCGTAACATTGATCCCTCCAGTTGAAGGCAGGCGGAGGAGTCTGAAATGTCGACATTCGTTAATTTTCCAGGCTAGTCTTGCC
>NW_015270890.1:0-385 GCF_001447785.1 Gekko japonicus
AACTTGACAGCACTTTCCACCACCAGACAGGCCACAGATGTACTGGAACACTGACGCCTGGATGCTAAGCTCCTCCAGTGAAATGGCTTTTCCCTCTGGAGGAAGGAAGGGAAGTGTCTGCTGACCCTACCCCACCCTGTCCCCTCCTGCTGCGATTGATAGTGTGCTTCCCACACTGTTTCTGGGGATCAACTGACCTGCAGAAGCTTGATTTGAGGGGGGCAAAGAAGGCTTCAGTGATGTAGGGAGGCAGAGAAGTCGCCTTCCTCTGACACAAATCCAATTGCCCTGCTTCGGATCCAAGCTTTTATACCAAGGTATTAGTGAAATGTTATTTGTGCCTTAAAAGGGTTTGGTTTTTTATTTATTTAATTGTATTTATACC
>NW_015270891.1:0-385 GCF_001447785.1 Gekko japonicus
TCTAGTGATAGGATGTTTTGAGGAATGTTAATGCATAGGGTTGTCATAAGCTGAAAGCAACTTGATGGCACATAATACAGACGTGGCCATGAACTGGAGCTCAAGATTCAAATCTTGAGGTAGAGTTATGCTGATTGGCTCTCAGCAGTTTCTTCTAGGGTCTTCTGTGGGGCTGGAATTTGCTCCCACCTTAATGGCTTCATTCACTACAATCTCTTTTACGTTCACCTCACTGAAGGGAATTCTTAGCTGTGGTTTAAAATTATGAGGGTCTGTAACACCTCTTTTGGAGTGGAGAAATCAAAATCCTATGAAAGCTTTTTTTAGGCTTTTAATATTTCTCTTGGAGATAAAGCCCCCTGCCACACGAGGGGGGAAATGCACG
>NW_015270892.1:0-385 GCF_001447785.1 Gekko japonicus
TTTAAGAACATAAGAGGAGCCCTGCTGGACTAGATCAGTGGTCCATCTGCTTCAGCTGACATCCTTTCCCACACTGTGGCCAACCAGTTCCCTTGGACGGTGTAGAAGCCAAGGCCTTCCCCAGATGTCACCTCCCAGCACTGCTGGTATTCTGAGATCTCGTCATTCACGCTAGTCCTCCGGGCTCAGATGCTGTAGTCCCTGGGCACAATCCACCAGCAAGTTCTACTGTGGATGTTCCACTGAAATTAGTGTGAGTGGTCCACCACGATGGGCCAAATTTCTCCGTGCCGCCATTTCCTCCGTTTCCCTCTGTTGCCTCATCGCATGCGTTTTGCGTCATGACAGCAGAACTGAATATGAATTGTGAGCTTATCTGGAAGCC
>NW_015270893.1:0-385 GCF_001447785.1 Gekko japonicus
CCAATCTCTTCTCTTCTTCTTCTTTTATGCCAAGGGCCCCACTGCTTCCAGCATAGCTTCTGTACTGTTCTGGTAGTCACATGAAGAATCGTGGTTGTGTTTGGGCCTTTCTCTCCTTGGCACCTGAATCTGTCCTCAACCTGGCAATCGCGTGTCAGTCTCAATCTTTCGATAATGTTCAGTCGGCATCGCTCTTCCTTCACAGGACCGCACCTTCACCTCGCTTCCTTTTTCTTCCTCCTTCAGGAAAGTGAGAATGCACGTCCACACCATCAGTAAGCTCACACGCATCTACAACGTGATCGGGACCATCAAAGGAGCAGAGGAACGTGGTGAGGTTTGCCTCAAGTTCACTGACTTGGGGGGGTGGAGCATCAACAACAGG
>NW_015270894.1:0-385 GCF_001447785.1 Gekko japonicus
CACACTCAACACAGCACACTTCTGGACTCTCCATGGTTGTCCTCCAATCCACACCCTATTCTAACCATTACATTTTTGTTGCACCCAGCCTCCAAGGAGCTTAAAGCAGCATACTGTTTATGCTGACAACAAGCCCATGAGGTAGGCTGAGTTTTGAGAGGCAAAGTGAGTGAGTGATTGGAACAAAGCGGGTGGGCTTTATAGCCAAGTGGTCATTTGAGCAGGGGTCTCCCCATTCTGCTCCAGTACTCTGACCCCTGGACCTCACTGGCTCATATCCCTAAACCTGGTCAAGAAGGAGATTCTCAAACAAGTGTGCTGCTTCTTGTCACGTTGTAAAGATGAATGGAAAATGTAGGTCTTTTTTATGGTCAGGGACCGGCCT
>NW_015270895.1:0-385 GCF_001447785.1 Gekko japonicus
GTGGGTGTAAAGAAGGGGTTAATGGCTAGGAATCCCATGTTTTGCACATGATGGTTAGTTTAGTAAGACAGCCTTTACCACAGAAGATAAATGTGTCTTCTCTTGTAATTGATGTGAGTAACAAACTTGGGTTCTGATCAGTGTGTCTCATACTATCCCACAGGATATATCTTCAGTGGGCCCTAATGGTTGTGCTCAAGCAGTACCATCAGGGCTTAGGAGACATGGCTCTGCCCTTGGCTGAAATGGGTGGGCATCTGCTCATGTAGTTGAGAATGTGACTGCTAATGGATATATGAGCACATGTATCCTGCTTAAACCACTATCAGGATCAGTCTTGTCCACTCTGGCAGTGACTCTCCAGGGTCTTAGGTGCAGGTCTTTC
>NW_015270896.1:0-385 GCF_001447785.1 Gekko japonicus
AGACTGTGGCTCTAGAAATGTGGTAGCTGCTGCTGGGAGTGAGTACCACTCTGAATGAATTCTGGGTTGTGGAACTGGAGGCTCCGGTAGACCACCGGATGCATTAAATCCATCTCTTTAGTAATTACACCACAGTTTATCTAACAGGCCAGAGCCTCAGATTTCTAATACAGCTTCTAACCATAATGTGTTTAGCCTACTAGTACAATTTATAATTATTTCCTTCTGTTAACACCCCAGTGAGAAAATATTGCTCCTTTTTGTGGCTTGAGTGTTAAACCACTGGAAAGAAGAAAACAGAAAGGTTCAAAGCCTGAATTATTTTACCAAATATTGTATACACATCTTTGGTTGGCTGAAGTTTGAATACACCATTTCATTTTTT
>NW_015270897.1:0-385 GCF_001447785.1 Gekko japonicus
TTTCTTGCAAGAAACCCATATAAAGAATCCCAAGTTCCCCATTTTTAAAACTAAATGGATGGAAGCCCAATATCAAGCCCCTGGCACTTCATCCTCGCGTGGTGTGGCAATTATTTTTTCTAAACAGGTCCATTTCCAACTACAGGCACAACAGGTAGACCCAGTAGGCCGTTATTTGTTTATCAAAGGAGTAATCAAAAATGAAAAATGGACGTTGGCATGCATATACGCCCCCAATACAGGACAAGAGGCATTTTTGCAATCCACTTTTGCTCTTCTAAATAACTTTAAAGAAGGTCATCTAATCGTTGGGGGAGACTTTAATTGTATCTCCAACTCCCACTGGGACAGATCATATACACCTGGATCACAAACCACACACAAC
>NW_015270898.1:0-385 GCF_001447785.1 Gekko japonicus
TTCTTCTTCTTCTTTTGCAAAGAAAAGAAAGAGAGAGGAGGATAAATGTGGAAAGGGAATGGTACGAGGAAGATGAAAGAAGAGATGGACTTGGGTATCATATTACAGGACAAAGTTAAAACTTGGTCTTAGATCTTAAAATATTAAAGGTTGTCATCAGTTTATATGAGAAAGTACATAACTAATGGCAAGTTAAAATTGTTAGAGGATGTTTAACAGCAATTGTGCTATTTGAAGTATACAAACTCTGTGGCATAGGTGTTGGGGTCATCTTACAATACTCAGTTGGAAGAAGATGCTAAAACATTTCAACATGCTTGCAGAAAACTCCAGAACAAAAGGGGGGAAAGGTTTCAAGACACTAGTTTTCATTTTTAAAACATCT
>NW_015270899.1:0-385 GCF_001447785.1 Gekko japonicus
GGTGAGCCATACAAAGTCCTCCACAAAGCCTGGCTTTCTGGTTGTGTGCAGCTCAGTTCTCAAGTCAGTAGATACCTTGGGTTCAACGACTGATCATGCGACCTGAATCAGGGTGTTTCCTATACATTATTGATCCTTAAGAAATAGTCTTTGAGCCTGCTTTGCTGTGTTGCTAAAATGAAAGCCAGATTGCAGCAAGTATGCAAATGGAAGTTTGCCCCTTTCTTGTGCCTAGATTACTATGGTTTCTAGTCAGATTCTTCTGAAAGGTCAATGACATTGTTGCTGGTCTTCTGGGCAGCATTAACTTCTAAGCCACTGGTACTCACTCTGCTGTTGCCATCAACCAAAAGAACCACATATATTTATTTATTTATTTATTTAT
>NW_015270900.1:0-385 GCF_001447785.1 Gekko japonicus
AAATTATAGGCCAATTTCACTTCTTAATAGTGATTATAAAATATTTGCTGCTATTTTAGCGAATAGGCTTAAAAATGTCTTGCAACAGGTTATACAGAAAGACCAAGCAGGATTCCTGCCCCAAAGATATTTAAGAAATAACATCAGGTCTATATTAGACATCCTAGAATTCTATGAAAGCAATCCCAGTAACCAACTAGCCTTGTTATTTGTTGATGCCGAGAAGGCATTTGATAATGTAAGTTGGGAATTTATACTGAGACAATTCAACCACTGGGATTGTGGAGATAGTTTCCTTAATATGCTGCAAACAATATACCAAAAACAAGAGGCCAAAATAACATTTAATGGTTATTTAACCAGTAAGATACAAATACTAAAGGGG
>NW_015270901.1:0-385 GCF_001447785.1 Gekko japonicus
TAGACATGGACATTGCCACCATTTTAAAGAGCCATGAGGGCCTGATCCTGATCAGGCCAGTATCATGGCGCTCTTGTCCCCCCACGTGCCTTTTCAAGTGCCGAAACAGCTGTGGTGTGTGTGTGACCATTTCCACACTTGATAAGGAGCAGGGACGGACAAGTGCACCTCAGCCCACTTCATCTGTGACATTTTAAAACGACTTTAAAATGGCAGTGGCATCGAGCTGGCTGCAATGAGGGTGCCGTCATTTCTAGTCTGGTTCTCAAGAAAGAGCAGGGCTGGGAATTCTGGGGTCTTAGAAGAGAAGAGAGCATAACATTGATGGGGTGTTTGTTTCAAAGACATTTCAGCTCCAGGAGAGTGAAGTGTAAGGAGAGTAAGG
>NW_015270902.1:0-385 GCF_001447785.1 Gekko japonicus
TTCTACGAAATGACCCCTGTGTGCACCAACTATTACGCATCAAGCACGTTTGCTCTGTACACCCCATCATTACATCCAGGATGGCAGCAGTAAATGTATAAAACCTGAGGACAGATTTATTTCTGTTTATTTCACAAACCCATACGCCATCTCTCCAGAGACCCGCTCGAGGCAGCTCACGGCTGAAGCGACAAAACAGAGCCGAGCCGTTAAAATAAGTCATGAAAAACAAGCAGCGTTTTACAGTATAAGCAGCAGTGATACCTGCATGAATAGGCCTTTGCCTTGGGACGGCTTTGTGTGTCTTATGTGCAGTCCAGTTGCTTCTGACATGTGGCGACTCTATGAATGACTGTCCTCAAGAACGTCCTCTCCTCAACAGCCT
>NW_015270903.1:0-385 GCF_001447785.1 Gekko japonicus
AAACACAACTGATGCACAAATAGTAGACAGCAGAAACCTCTGTAATCTGCACACTAGCTGTCTAAAACCTCTTACTGTCCAATTGTACTCATAAAGCACCATGCCAATGTCACCATTTAGAATTAGCATTTATATGGCCTTCTAGTTATGTATGCCTTTTGGATGTAGCCCTGTAACGTCCTCACACAATACTGTTATTTCAGAAATCAAATTTAAAAGGCCTTACAATGCTTACAAAAGATTGTCAGGCTCGGTTGTTGGTGCTCTGTCAGAATTTCCGGTGACGTGCTGATGATACAAGGCAATCCCAAGGAATGGTCATAGGACATTCATTTTTGAGCAGTAAGAACATAAAAAAGCCATGTTGGACCAGGCCAATGGCCTA
>NW_015270904.1:0-385 GCF_001447785.1 Gekko japonicus
TGGGAACAATTTATAATGGAAAAGACTACTGCCCAGGTTTG
Organism: Gekko japonicus; assembly: GCF_001447785.1. NCBI lineage: Eukaryota > Metazoa > Chordata > Lepidosauria > Squamata > Gekkonidae > Gekko > Gekko japonicus. Next base: position 42 of record NW_015270904.1, read on the forward strand.
TTACTCTTGACAACATCTCATTATATGAAGACTTCAAAAGGAAGTGGTTCCCCATATTTAACTATCTTGCCCAGAATGATATTGTTCCTAGGGCTTTAAAACCCCTCAATCTGTTGTTATTTTGATCTGTTATTGTTCTTGCTGTAGGCTTGACCCTGCTGGCCCCAAAGATTTTACTTCAAAGTGGCTCATTTCACCTTCAGATTTTGGTTGATATAATTTGATTTTTTTTTAGTTTTTAAAGTTTTTTTTAGTTTTTTAACTTATGATTCATTAATGTTCTTGCTTTCACCTGACCCTGGTGCCCCCAAAAATTTTACTTTGCATTGGCCCATTCCACCTTC
>NW_015270905.1:0-385 GCF_001447785.1 Gekko japonicus
GCCCGCCCACCATGCTCATCTGACCGTTTTGAGAAATCAAATATTGGCTATCATTGAACCTAATTTATCTGCTTCCCTACAGGCTTCTGAAAGGTTTGAGCAGGGGAAGCGTGCATCATTAAAGAGAAGTTGCTGTCCTTTCGTTCTTCCAGCTGCTCATTAAGGAGTTTGAGAACTCTCTCCGTAACACATACAGAATCTCGCCTTGGCTCTTCTGAAACACGGTTTGACTTCATTTACAGTTTTGTAGAAGTCGTGTGGGAAACTGCTATGTGCATTTTCAAGGAGTCTTTCTGGATGTCAGCTGGCACAAGGATGGGAGCCCTCCATGCACAAGTGGATCAGGAAACAGCTCCTAGATCAGGGGTCCCCAACCGTTTTGAAT
>NW_015270906.1:0-385 GCF_001447785.1 Gekko japonicus
CCCTTTCAGCTTTACTTTCCCTTCCTCCTATCCTTTATTGTTGTCATTTCTCTCCATCCCTGACACAAAACAATTCTTTAGATCTTCAGCTATGTTGGTTTATGTGTGTTAAATGCCATCAAGTTGCTTACAACTTATGATTATCCTATAAATTAATGACCTCCCGAACATCCTATCATTAACAGTTTCACTCAAGTCTCGCAAACTGTGGGCTGTGGCTTTATTGAGTCCATCCATCTTATGTTGGGTCCTCCTCTTTTCCAGCTGCCTTCAACTTTTCCTAGCATTATTGTCTTTTTCAGTGAGTCTTGTCTTCTCATAATGTGATCAAAATACGATAGCCTGAGTTTAGTCGTTGCAGCTTCTAGGGAGAGTTCAGGCTTGA
>NW_015270907.1:0-385 GCF_001447785.1 Gekko japonicus
GACAGCCCTTGTAACCAGACATTGCCCTCCGTCTGTAAGAAGAAGGGGCGTGTGAATCCAGGCAGAGAAGACGAGGACCATGGCTGCAGAAAGGTAGGTAGAGACCCTCATTCTTGCACATAAGAAAGGAGCCGTGCCAAAGACAATGGGGGTGGGCAGGGAAGTGTTCAAATATAACTGGTCCATGTGTCCATGGGCATCTAGTGCTCCCTTGAGGAGGGGGGCGGGGGTGAGGCCTTGCCTCCTGGAGCTGGGAGGAAGGTTAAAGGCATTTCCATGTGCGCGGGCACACACCCGCAAGAAGGGAAGAGAGGCTCCTGCAAGCAGTGCACGCAGATGGAAGAGTGCTCAGCCTTCCCACTCTTTCAGCCTCTCCCTCCAAGTA
>NW_015270908.1:0-385 GCF_001447785.1 Gekko japonicus
AAACAGGGAGGTGTGAAATTGTCATAGGCTGTTCCCAAATGGTGATGGCACTCTTGTTGCTCTCCTGTTGCAATGGAGCATCCAGACAGCAAGTTTTTCTGCACTTTCCCTAGCCCAGTTCTGGCAGCTGTGCCACGAGAGATGGTCAGGTTTCTTCTTAATTGGTCATTGACATATTGCTATGTGTGATATACCAATTGATGAATAAGGAAAATAAAGAACAGATTAAAGAAAAAGTAAACACCCTCCATTTGGTGCTGTGTGGAACTGGCAGCCTTGGTGGACTGGGGCAGGGAAAGTCATGCAGGTGTGTGTAGCGTCAGAACAAGCTGGCGCTTTCCTTTCCACACAGCGTTCACCCCACTTTGACTGCAATCCTTCCAAA
>NW_015270909.1:0-384 GCF_001447785.1 Gekko japonicus
ATGCCCTTTGCTGTTGACATACACTCTCTCTAAAGGTCTGTAATGATATAAAATGTGTCCAGACAAGAATACTGGATAATAGTGGCAAAGATAGGCAATGCATAGCTCCATGTCACATGTGAAATCTATGAAGTGGCACTTTAAACGGTATGGTGTAATTTTTTAAAATGGAATTTCTTGGGGCTGTGCTTACTTTCTCTTTATTTATTGCCTGCCTTTCTTGTTGAAACTCAGGCTGATTACAGGATATAAAACAGTGTAATTAGACAGGGTAAGACAGCTAATGAACAGTGCAATAAGACTAGGACCACAGAATTAGAGAATAGCATGAAACAAATTATCTAAAGCAAGGTATACTATAAACAATGCAAAAATGTTGGATTA
>NW_015270910.1:0-384 GCF_001447785.1 Gekko japonicus
AGCAGATGCTCTCCCACTGAGCCTTCCCCGATGTGAACTGGCCCTCGGGCAGCCTCGCTTGCTCTCCTCATCCCAGCCGCTGTTCCTCTCCCTTCCGTGCTAGATGGCCACGTTATCGAGCCCAAGATGTCCGCCAGCTTCGTGCCGGACCACAAGGCGCCCATGGTGTTGTTCCTGGACCGGGTCTACGGCATCGACAACCAGGACTTCCTCCTCCACGTGCTGGAAGTGGGCTTCTTACCCGACATGCGGGCAGCTGCCTCACTGGACACGGTGAGCGCTGGGATGGGGAGGAAGGGACAGGTGCCCCCTTCCCAGCTCATAGAGACATATGCATTAATAAGAAAGCACTGAAGTAATTGAAGGTGTCATAGTTACAGTTTC
>NW_015270911.1:0-385 GCF_001447785.1 Gekko japonicus
CAATCTCTTCTTCTCTTCTCTCTCTCTGACTGTGGAGGCTCAATAAGAAGCTGGTGAGACTGACGCTCAACAGTGCTACCTAACCACTGTCTCCCCAATACCCACAGAAGCACCTGGATGAATGTATACATTAGCAGTCAGTTAATGCTGGATAAAAACGAAAGACTGCTAGCTCTCAAAAGCAATATGGGTACATCCAGTGTGCTCTCCAAAGTCAAAATGCATCCATTAGCCAATGAGCCATTGCTCCTCTCCCCAACTATCTAAAGACCTGTGGAACATAGGGGATAGCTTTTTTACATAGATTAGTTTAAGGAAGAGTGGTGGGTTAGGTGGTAGAATTTCTGATGACCCTTGTAAGGGTCAGCAGCAATGCTCCCTCTAA
>NW_015270912.1:0-384 GCF_001447785.1 Gekko japonicus
GTCAGCTGTGACTTGACGGCGCCTTCCGCCACCAACTTGCTCGAGGATTAGTTGCCATAGAGATAAGCCCCTTAAGAAAATGTTAAAATAGATTATGCCCAGACAGGAGACAGGTCAGAGGCAGAGAGGTTGCAAGGGCTTAAACTCCTTCCACGGGGCACGCCAGTTAGAGCTGAGTGCGACGTGATGAACTTAGCAGTGCACGTGAGAGGCAGAGCACCGGAGGCTTAAACGTCTGAGGACATCTCGGGCTCAACGTATGTCCTTTCAGTGCGGACTCTTCTACGGCTTTTACTACGGCCTCTGGAGAGCAACCGAGATGTAAGAGGGCTTCCAAAAGTTGGCTGACCTTCCCTAATATGGACATACATTGAGATTTCACCC
>NW_015270913.1:0-384 GCF_001447785.1 Gekko japonicus
GGTGTCTCTTGCCTCATCCACCTAGTTAAGAAGCATCCCTTGCTGTGTCCCCCGAGAGGAATGGGCTCCAAGTACAGAGCTCCTCTATAGGACTGTCTTGGAAAGAGAGTGTCTGTGTTCACAGGACCTTGTCATCTTTATAAGTGGCAGTTGGTCTCTGTTGGAATAGGAAAGGCATCCAAATGAGCAACTAGTTCATGCCGTATGTCTTAACTAGTGGGTAGGGTGGGAGGGTTGTGGTCTTTTCTCCAAGAATCAGCATGTATTTCAGGGCATAGGAAGGGATGAGGCACCAACAACGTTCATTCAGCTACCTGCAAAGTATGCTGGGGTGTATATTGGAGAGACAGAGAGGAGAGATTGGACTTATACCCTCCAGCCCTT
>NW_015270914.1:0-384 GCF_001447785.1 Gekko japonicus
GAAGCAAAATGTGCACAGCTAGAGCTGGAGAGAAAAGCAATGCAGCTTCCCTCACTGATCACCCTGCAGGATTGAGACAATAAGGAAACCACCACTTGTACAATGATTTTTTTAATTAGTTATGTTGGGTGAATAAATGGGCAGAAAAAAATTGGAATCAGCAATGCACAAGCAGAAACCCAAACAGGAATAGTGCAGTTCTGCTTGTGCAAGATTTTGTGCAATACCTAGTACTTCACTCCCTATACTTTACAGTGCCCAGAAACTGCTTGCACCATGCTTTGTTTTGCACTATGCTTTGCGCAGAACACTTTGTGCAAGTTGAAAATCAGTTTGGGATATGCTATGGTTAATTTAGCTCAAGAGGCTAGGATGCCCCCCCCC
>NW_015270915.1:0-384 GCF_001447785.1 Gekko japonicus
CCCAGGATGCCTACAGAAAAGATGTGTTGTATATGAACTGAGTGAAAACTTGAGGCCATACTAGATGCCCTGGAGCTACCCATTCACACATAAAGGAAGAGGGGTTGACATGGAAAATGGTGAGCAAATAACAGGTGCTGAACCTTCCCCTGGTTCACCTTGCTGCCCTCTCTTGCTTGCAGTACTTTTTCCAACCCAGTACTGGAAGTAAGCCAAGCTTGGAGATAAATACTTCAAGCAACTGAATGCCGCAAAGTGAAGCAAGGGAGGGTTTAGCTCCCTTCACCTGCATAATTCCTTTTCATGTAAAAAAAAAATAGCCATGCACACGTTGTATGTGAACAGGGCAGATCCATGAATAAACACACAGGGCTGTCCTGTTTC
>NW_015270916.1:0-384 GCF_001447785.1 Gekko japonicus
ATGTTCTAAGCCACTTGGAGTCCCAACTGGGGAGAAAAGCCAGACATAAATAATCAAATTCATGCAATTACTTTTATTGGGATCAACCAAAATAAGCACAATACAGTGTGCAAACCTGAGAGTTCTCCACAACTCTTTGTCAGGCTGAATGTTTTTTTTTAAAAAAAAATAATCCGAAATTTCATAACAAGAGTTGTGTGTTTAATGAGTGCCCAGGTCTGAATGGATATAGAATGTGTATTCAGGATAGTTTTTTTTTTCATAAGACAAAGAAACATTTGCAAGCAACGGGATTGTTGGATTGACCTGTGACAAACTGGCTACCATCCATCAGCACCATTGCATTATTCTGTAAAATCCCAGAGAAATAACTAAAAGGGCCAC
>NW_015270917.1:0-384 GCF_001447785.1 Gekko japonicus
ATTGTCCAGTGTGTGTGTGAAAGCAGCCAGCTACGTGGGGAAGGAGCCCTTCTGTGCCAAGAAGTGCAGTATCCCACATAGCAGCCTTGTAAGACAGTGTAGTGCCCTGCAGCCCGTCTCCTGGGGATGTGAACACGTGCACAGCCACCTTTTTTACATGCTGCTTTTTGGAAGGGCTTGTTGCTGGTGCGCATGCTTAGAGTGCGAGGGTGCCATGCCTCCTCTGTCTCTGCATGCCCTCTGAGTGGAGCAGCACCAGTGCGAGGGCACTCAGTGGCAGAAAAGCTCTGACCTTTCTTCTGTTCCTCACTGGGTGCATCTCCTTGTATTTGGACTTGGTGTTTCCAGGGCCCAGCCCTCTTGGTCTGCTGTCCATGGTCCTGA
>NW_015270918.1:0-384 GCF_001447785.1 Gekko japonicus
TTTTGATCCTTGCCTTCTTTTGAATTTCCAAAGCCCAGGGCCCTTTACGAACCCAGGAGCCTTCAAAAGAAGTAGAATCCCAAAATCTCCCTCCAGCATGGAAATCAAAGTGAGCTGAATGTGGATAAGCTCTCCTCTGGTTGGAACACCCAGAACCAATTGGGAACTGAGCCTAAACTACCTTCCAATGTGTTTTTGATGAGGAATGGTAACGAATTTTCCAGGGGCCAGAGTTTTTTGTTAGATTAATTAGTGCAGATGGGGTCCTAGTTTTTACAGCCACTTAAAGCCATACGGGGTGGTTAACGAAGGCCGTACTCGACCTAATTAGAGAAATGATAGAATATTTATGACCATTCCTTTCGCACCCTGGCTAGATAGCCG
>NW_015270919.1:0-384 GCF_001447785.1 Gekko japonicus
TCATTAGGTGCATTATCGTCTTTGGCATGAGGTCCCGGATGGACTTATTGATGATCCCGACGTAGGAGTCCACAAGATTGCGGATCGTCTCCACTTGGCGCTCCAGCTGGGGGTCCATGGAAAAAGTGTTCTCCTGGACCCCGTCTTCGTTTTCTGCCTGCGCACAGAGAAGCGGGACGTATGATCAGAGAAGAAACGGGATGGCGATGCAGAGAGACCCTTCCCCTGGGCAGCCGCGCTCCACGCCCTGCCTTCTCCGCTTTTCCAAATAACATCAACTCTCGCTAAGACTGCTCCTCCCGCTTCAGTCCAGCCAGCAGAATCAAGGAAGATCCGTCTGCGTTACATTTTACGTTTTCTTTCTTTTTTAAGTACCCGAGGGTA
>NW_015270920.1:0-384 GCF_001447785.1 Gekko japonicus
CCCTCCCTCCCCTTTCTCGGGGCTTCCTCCGGAGTAAGTGCCGCCCACGCCCAGGCGTTCGACAGCCCGGCACGAACATCCTAGCGCCGTTCTCCGCGCGCGAAGGCGAGGACTCTCCCTGCCTGGCCAGACTTCCCTTTCTTCTCGACCGCCTGCCTCCCCCATTTCCAGACTGACGCCCACGACAGGAGGCTTTTCCCTCCGAACTGTGGAGAGCCGGGGAAGAGGGCGACGGCAGGTGCGTGGCCGAAAATAACCCCCCTCCCGGCAAGCAGGAGGGCGAGAGCCACACAGCCGGCTTCCCCCGGCCGATGACCCGGCGCGCCTCCCCCTCCGCCAGCTCGCCGCGCACCAGTTAATAAGCCCTTAAGCTCCGGGTCTCTA
>NW_015270921.1:0-384 GCF_001447785.1 Gekko japonicus
TTAAATAAATAAACAAACAAATAAACAAAGGGAGCATTGAAAAGTCAAGCTATGCTCCTTTCTCAAGGAAGCTGTGCGCACATGCATGCCAAGAGACAACGCACCTGGCCGAGAGGGCGCTGGAAGACATCTTGCCCAGCCCCCACCCTCCACAGCTGCTGCTGGCTTTCTTATTCAGGCATGCAGTCTTCATCTGAATAGAATAGCCTTACATCTCAAAGACACAGTGTTGAAAAAGGTGATCCATTGGCAGTGGTGGATGAGCCACCATTAAGATATTATTCCTGATATTTAGATAGAGCACTCCCTAGTAAATGTAGGGGTATACCAGGATCCCCTGGAATGTAGTTTGAAAATCATTGATATACTGAACCTCTCCCTCTC
>NW_015270922.1:0-384 GCF_001447785.1 Gekko japonicus
GTGCGATCGATATCCTCCACCCTCTCTTCCATGTACGGGTCTGGGGTAACCCGGCCTGGCGGTTCTTCCATACGGCTCGCCATCCATGGTTTCCCAGCCTGTTCGCCTTGGCCGCCCCACAACGGCCGTCCTTGGCCCGACAGGAGTCCCTGGTCGAACATGCTTTCCCGGAGACCTCCCCCTCTTTGGGAGAAGGTTTCCCGAGCATCAAGCGCATCAAAGTTACTCCAGTCATCCCACGCCGATTTAACTGGGCGTTGGGGGTTCAACGGCCAAGCCAATTGAGGGTTTTTCAGGATGGCTCCTCCGTCCACCCCCGAAGTCGGCGTTGTTGTAGCCGGTGTGGTAGACATAACCGGAGTGGTCCCATCTCCGGGTTCCGTC
>NW_015270923.1:0-385 GCF_001447785.1 Gekko japonicus
GCACATACTCAGACAATTTTTATTATTTTCCTTGTTAGAACTGAAATGGTACTAAGGTGATCCACCTAAGGTGATCCAGTGAGTTTCGTGGCTGAATAAGGGTGTGAATCCACATTTTTAACATCCAAACATCCAGCTTTTCCACATCCATAAAAGGAGGGGGGGTCCCCTTGAACTATCAAAAGGGCTATGCTGGGAATCATGGGAGCTTTGTGGACGAAAGCCATTTGGGCCAAAAATTGTAGTAAGGAGGGGGATTAACTGAAAAAGCTGGCTAGATTCCACCCAGTATTCAATATACCAAACTGGGAAGTGATATGCATCGGCTTGTCATTTCTTGATTTAGAGGACTTCCGTGGGCGTCTAGTCATGCCGGCCACATGAC
>NW_015270924.1:0-384 GCF_001447785.1 Gekko japonicus
TTTCACCCTCTACTCCCCGATCCTCCCCATGTATCTTAGCACTGGATAAGAATCTGTTTGAAAGCTTTTCAAGTTCCTGGACCAATCCCAGAAGAGAAACAGAAATTTGCTGGCTGAAAAGCAGGCTTTGAGGAGGAAGGCTGAGTGGGGAGGAGCCAGGGACAAGGACCGAAATCCTTCTCCTGGGTTCATTTGCAAACCTGGTTTTCCTTTTGTCGCCAGGGTGTGGGAGCAGACAGGCCAGGGCACCCAAACACAACAGTTCTGTCACCCCTGTCCGCTGTCGGCATCCCAGCTTCTCCCCTTCTTTCCTGTTGTAAGCTGCACAAAGACACAGACACGAAACTGATTTTGCTAGCACCTCTGAGGCCTAGAACTGCCCCC
>NW_015270925.1:0-384 GCF_001447785.1 Gekko japonicus
CCACTACAACAAAGCTATTCTCACACTCTTGCACTCCCCCTCCCCACCCCATGGAATTCCAATCCCTTGCAGGGCCCAGATCTTTAGGAACCATGGCAAGCGAGATCTCAAGTTTGACAAAACGACCAAATATGAAAGCAGTAGAGAGCTGCTAATCTAACATGATCGTAGTACATTCTATTCTGAAAGAAAACAGAATTTCATAGGAGTTTTCTTTAGTGCTCCCCAAAATTACCCAATTTTTCCATTAAAAAAATTAATGTACATTTTGAGTGAGTAAAATCTTTCCTTAAGAAGCATTTGACTTATTCTAAAGGTGGAAAAGATTTCATGAAAGTTTTTTAGTGCATCTCAAAATTTCTCAATGTTTCCATGGAAAAATTG
>NW_015270926.1:0-384 GCF_001447785.1 Gekko japonicus
CACTACACCAAACTGGCACCACTGACTGGAAGTTCCTCCTGCCCATCAAAATAAACAGCAAAAGAAGCAGCATTTTCCTTCACCACTATTTATTTCAAGGTGCAAGGATTATGCGCATGCCTTGAGCTGGATAAGATCTTGGCTGATTATTCCTGACATTGTTAGACCACCACTGGGGTTGTTGTGTTGTTGTTTTTTTGGTGAGGGGCATTTACTAGCCTGGGATGGACCAGACACCTTGGCCCAGTCTCTTAGGTTACACCTCAACACCCAAACTCACATGGCTCCGCCTCCTTCACTGGCATTAATGCCCAGATCATTCTCTATCCTAAACATGGCTGCTGCCAGAGGAAACCATCCAGGCACTTTCAGCTCATGAAGCTG
>NW_015270927.1:0-384 GCF_001447785.1 Gekko japonicus
CCAAATTGTCCTCAAGCAAAGAGCAGTGTACTGATCTGGAAGCTGAATTGTGAGGAGTTTATTACTCTGGCATTCTGTTAAGAGACTAGATGCTCACAGTTCTCCAGACGTCATCCGCCTTGGCGTGATTCCGAAGGTACGCGGACCAATTGTTCAATGCCCTCTTGTGGTCATAGTTGTAGCCACACAGCTGCTTTGCAAATTTACTTTAGTTGGCTGGAGGTGTCAATCAGAGAGCCCGAGTCTGTTTACTAACGCTAATAACAACTGTGCAGAAACAAAGCCGAACCACCAGATGTGAACTGCTCCAAAAAGAAACGCAGGCCACTTCTACACGGCAGCGATTCTCTGGGTGACTTTCGATGCTGCTGTGAATGCGGAGTG
>NW_015270928.1:0-384 GCF_001447785.1 Gekko japonicus
TTCAGAGTAGGCTGTTTCTCAGTTTCATGATCAGTATGAAGCAACAATCTCAGTCTTATCTGGATTGTGATTTATTTCATTGCCATCCGGCCTCTTACTGCATTTAGCACATCAACCGCTTCACTGGATTCAAATGGAAAGGTTATATGCCATCTTGTACATTGATGGCATTAACTCCAGATCCCTGGATGGCCTCTCCCTGCAGTTCTGTGTAGTAATGAACACGGGGAAAGGAACTACATCTTGCGGAACATAATCACCATGGTACCAAACAAACCTCCACTAGCCCCACACATAGGAGTGAAACAAGAAGAGCACAGGGTCCTGAATGCTCAAACAGACAAAGCTGCTCATTCTAAAAGCAGGACTGAAATCCAACTCTAA
>NW_015270929.1:0-384 GCF_001447785.1 Gekko japonicus
GGGGACATTTTTGTCCAGGTTTTGAATGAATTGTGAACCAGTGCCCACTCAGCAGCAGGCCGATTCCGCCTCCGAAGGCCACTTCTAACGCGGCTGAGATTTCAGAACCATTAGGATCCTTTAAAGGGCTGCTTTGAGCATGTCGGGGAGCCTGTCAGTTTGGATTAGTAAAGACATGTCATCTGCACAGTGGCCCATAGTTCCTGCTAGCTGGAGTGTAATGTTTTCATAACTTCCAGTAATTATGAGCTTGCTCCGGGCTCCTTGATAAAGACACTCTTGTCTCCCTCAGTTTGCCATTGGTCATGGCGACTGATCACAAACAACTGCTCGTCAAACGTGGGATTCTTTCCTGGTCCCTCCTTCTCTTCTTCTCCCCCCCCC
>NW_015270930.1:0-384 GCF_001447785.1 Gekko japonicus
GGCAGTGGAAAGTACTATCAAGTTGTAGTAATCTTCTGGTGACCCCATAGGGTTTTCAGAGCAATAAACAGAAGTGGTTCGCCATTGCCTGCCTTTGAATGGCGATTCTTAGCGGTCTCCCATTCAAGCACTAACCAGGGGCTTAGCTTCTAACAAGATCTGGCTAGCCTGGGTGATCTGGGTCAGGGCAAAAAACAGGACACAAATGCTAAAATAAGGTAAATTTTAAAGTGTAAACAGTTGGGTTAAAAGAAATGCAGGCAGTACAGTCCATGACCATTGCTATGCAAAACTCAGATACAATCACTGATTGTCCTTCTCCTGATTGTTTTTGAGGTTTATTCAGAAATGTCAAAGCCTGTCCTTGAATCCCATCATTTATAG
>NW_015270931.1:0-384 GCF_001447785.1 Gekko japonicus
ACTTCCATCCTCCCCAGAAGGTCTGGCTTGACAATAGCTTACAATTCCTTTGATCCTCAGGTGGGAATCCTGCTTGTTTCACTGACTCCTTAGTACAGACATGTTCTTTGCCTGTGTTTCTACAGTAGCCTTGGGCTCATCTGGCAGAGAAGCAGATGCCAATTGCTCTGATTGAATGAATAGTTGGGAGACGCAAAATCAGACGGGAGTGGCAAAATCAGAACAGGGCATCTCAGCTGCCATTAAGTAGAGCATTTAACCTTCCCAGGAATTCCAGATTCATCCATTATTAAGATGCAGTTAAACTCAGCAACCTTCTCTGAGTGCTACGTGTATGCTGAGGGCTGTGCTAACAAACAACATCATTCTTTGCTGGGGGGGGGG
>NW_015270932.1:0-384 GCF_001447785.1 Gekko japonicus
TATGCGCTGATTGATTTTCAGAAGCTGTTTGTTCTCCATAGGCAAAAGCTTAAAATAACCCCTCTACGTACAGATCGTCGATGCTAAAATTCTCATCTATCTGGGCTCCGGGAGACTTAGGTTCCAATCTCCGCCGTGCCATGGAAACTCACTGGGGCAGACTCTCAGCCTAACCCACCTCACAGGGTTGTAGTGTGGATAAAATGGAGAATTAGGGAAGCCACATTGGCTCTGCCATTGGGGAGAAAGGTGGGCTCCAAACGAAGTAGATTAATAAAATAAACAAGTCTATCTGATCTCATACATTTTTATCTTGCCCTTCTTTTAAGGAGTTCAGGCTGATGTACATGGTAACGCCTTCCTCTATTGTATCCTCACAACCTG
>NW_015270933.1:0-384 GCF_001447785.1 Gekko japonicus
TGAACAAGATCACCTGGTGAGTCACATCCCATTCAGCCTGTGTTAAAAAGGGAGGGTGTTTCCCCCCAGACCTATTGGCAACCCTAGATATTGCTGGCCCTTCCATAAAAACTCTAACAGATATAGTGTGAATTAACCGCGCTTAGCCCATCAAGATTGCCAAGCCTGTAGCAAACAGGGATGTGGGTGTGGGGGAAGGGACAAACATCAATGACCCCCTAATGTCACTTTCAGGGGAAAAACCAGAAGTGGTTAAAAACATACAAGTTTCTGTTAATTCCTCGAGAGGACTGATGTTGTGCTTGTGGTAATTTTTCCGTTTTTTTCTGTGATCTTGAATTGGAAGCCCTATAGTCCATAGACTTCAATGGACTTAGAAGGGTG
>NW_015270934.1:0-384 GCF_001447785.1 Gekko japonicus
CCCTTCCAACTCTGGAATTCTTTGATTTTAGTCCCTGCAGTATTCCGAGGTGCCTCAATGCACTTTGAGATTTCCTGTCTCAACCATGGTGGGAACGTTTGTAGAGCACTTCTAGAACGGGGCAGCTTCTGTGCATGAGGGAAAGGACCGCAGAATAGCATAGATCAGCAGTGACTCATGTGGTCGGCCTCAGGGTTGACCACAGTGCTCCAAGGTGGTGCCCTTACCAGAGGGCATCAGGAGGTGGCACTGGAGGCTCTGGGGCCAGAGGAGAAGCACCGTGCCAAGTGTACAGGTCCTGAATGGATCAGCAGAACCCAGCGCTGGCAAGTGAGGTTCTGCTACTCACTGTCTCGTGATGGAGGTTTTTAAGCAGAGGCTAGA
>NW_015270935.1:0-384 GCF_001447785.1 Gekko japonicus
CACACACACACACACAACTGTCATATTACCTACTAATGGTAATGAATCCAGTTTTAGACAACAGGCATGGTCAGTCAAAAACTGCCATTGCTGTGTATCATGAATTTACATTTCTGTCAACAATGTGTCATGACCTTTACAGGTTCTTGGTTTAATGGGCTACCACTACCACCAGCTAGTCATTAAAAAAAGCCATGCTGGAAACATGGAATGAGAAACATTCTTAGATCTTTGGCTTTGTAGTTTTATCTGTAGATGGAACATGTTGAATAGAGAAGGAAAGGAATGATGAGAAGTGCATTCTGACATGCAGTGGAGGTTGTATAACACTTTTGGTTTAACAATGTTAGCCAATTTGCCTTATGTTATTAATAAGCTTGGGGA
>NW_015270936.1:0-384 GCF_001447785.1 Gekko japonicus
CCTCCCAGCCTCTGTGTGTGTCCCCCCTCGCCTGCCATCCATCTCCCTTTGTCTCCCTGGCACCGCTGCCTCCACTCCTCGTGCCCGCTTTGACCCAGCGAGAAGCCACCAGCAGTGCCACCACGGAAGGAGGAGGAGGAGGGAGAGTGAGAGCCAGTCAGAAACCTTGGCTTGGCACTTGATTATTATTTTTTGAGGGAGGCAGGCACCTAGGAGCAGCAGCAGGTGACGCGGAGTAACTGGCTGTTGGGCTGAGGGCAGCGACGGAAGGGAGGGGAAGCTGAGGATTGGAGGGGGGGTCTATAAAAACCACGTGGAGGCCAGGCCCCGTGGGCCCCGTGGGCACTACAGACCTGACTGATGATGTGAAATTTGAAATGTGAC
>NW_015270937.1:0-384 GCF_001447785.1 Gekko japonicus
CCCAGGTTCCCTGCCTAAGCTCTGTGTAGAGCAGGTGTATAATAAGTCCGTGGGTCGTTCGGATGGGTGCATTCCAGGGACTTTGGCCAAAAAGGGTTTCCCAGCTTCCTGAAGGAGTGGACAACAACATGCAACATGAAACCTGACCAAAACCACAACATGAAACTTGACAAAGAGCCGTCAAAGCTTTGCAGTGTCATGGCGAAAACGCTGCGTCGTCAGTTAGGACTCTGTGTTTTGCATGTAATCTCTACCATTAATTTGTCAGGCGGCCTAAAGAAAGCTGACTTGTCTTGGTTTCCTCCCCTTTCCCCAGATCTGCAATTTAAATCAGACCCACCCTGCAGACTTTGTATGTTTTCTAGCAACATGCTTTGACAATTG
>NW_015270938.1:0-384 GCF_001447785.1 Gekko japonicus
GAAAGTGGACCATTAGAGGACAATGTTGTGTGGATGTTCTGCTTTCAGTGGGTTGGGCTCTTAGGGCTTGTTCAGACTGGACTATGATTCCATTCTTTCAGTTTGTCAAGAGATAAGTACAGCTATCATGTGAATAATAGTTTGTGAAACCTCTTGGATCTTACTTGATATGGTTCAGGCATAATGGCAAGTCATGGTTTGTTGTTGCATGTGGGAGCCAGTGGGATTCTTGGCCTCACGTGCTTTCCTCCTGCATACTGGCACAATACTGCATGCTCCTTGCTAAGCAAACACTTTCTCATTACAGGCAAACCAGATTTTGTCATTGGGTGTGTGTTAAGTGCTGGCAAGTTTCTTCTGACTTATGGCACCCCTATGAATTAA
>NW_015270939.1:0-384 GCF_001447785.1 Gekko japonicus
AAATAAAATTATAAATTGGAAAAAAGCTGGGTTACTTTAGCCCTTGATATGGAAGAGAAACTACCCTTCCTTCCCAATAGCTGACATTGACTGGAGGATTTCCAAAAGGGCACTTCCATTTACACAATGGCTTCACTCCCTCTGCAGCCCAGCAATCCTTTACCATTCTGGTAGCCCTGAAAATCAGTGTATGATCCAGGGGCAGGGTTTCTCTCGTGTAAATGTGACATTTAGAAAAGCTAACCTTGGGTAGGTTGCGACAATTTTTTTTGAACTTCCATAGAGGAAGTTCATAATTTCTGGACCCAAATCAAGGTGATGGTGGTACTGGTTTTCTGAAGGTGCTTACAGGATCCTGTGTGCTGCCTTTGCTGTAGGACTGTA
>NW_015270940.1:0-384 GCF_001447785.1 Gekko japonicus
ATCAATACATCTATGGCAGAACCCCTGGAACACACAATGAAAAAAATTCTAGCTGAGATACCAGCTAGGCTGCAAAGAATGAGCCTGCATCTTAAAAAATATGACCTGAGAATCACATACAAATCAGGGAAGAAAATACCTGTAGCAGCACATTTCCAGAGTATTTCTACTAGGCACAAATACCAAACAGAAAGAAGACCTGGAGGAATAGGTTCATATGATCTTAAAGAATTATCTAGCCACTGAGAAGAAACTGGAATAAATAAAGCAAGCAAGCAAGCAAGAGGAGACAATGCAGAAATTAATGGGGGTGATAAGGAGAAGATGGCCCAAAACGAAGCCGCAAGTGTACCTGGAAATAGAAGGTTTCTGGAATGTCAAGGA
>NW_015270941.1:0-384 GCF_001447785.1 Gekko japonicus
CTGAGACAGGTGTGGATCAGGGATTAAAGAGTTCAGGATATACATCGTAGACTAGCTTGACCTCATGACCCTTGTCCTGGCTGTTAGCTTTTGCTTCCAAGATGGAGTCATACATATGAGAGCCACTGCGATGTAGCGGACTTCAGTAGATTCAGAAGGGTATGGCTCTGTTTTGTATTGCTCTGTTAATCTCTGCCCTTTAGTTTGTCCTTGCACTGTCACGCACATTACATTTTTCCTTTTGGCTAAAAACTGACAAATCATGAGTACCAAAACCCTAATTTGGGTGCCATTTGGGTGCTATTCGAAGCAACTGAAACTAATGTTGAAAATGTAGGCAAAGTTTTTCATAACAACAGACTCTGAAAAGATATACAATCCTAA
>NW_015270942.1:0-384 GCF_001447785.1 Gekko japonicus
CTGGTTTCCCACAGCCCTTGTGGTGTGAGAGAGCTGTCAAATCTGGATGCTCTGGGAGCAAGCGTTGTGAATCTTGCTGGGCTCCTCTCAGGATGTTCTGTGGAGCCTGTTACTGTACACGCTTGCTCGGAAGTAAATCAGTCTCTGGGGCTTACTACTCCCGAATTAGGTATATGGAAAAGGATGCAAGGAGAGGGAAGGGTTTGGGCTTATGTGGGCTTTGTTCGAAAATCACAGCGCGGCTGTTCCATGCTGCTGTGATTTGCATAGAAGCTCTCCGGTTCAGCCACTGACATCTCCAGGCAAAAAGATCTCAGCTCAGCAAAATTGGTTTGGAATGCATATGTGTATGTGTGTGATATATGCAGCATATATATATATATA
>NW_015270943.1:0-384 GCF_001447785.1 Gekko japonicus
GAGAGAGAGAGAGAGAGAGAGAGGTTCTGCCAACTGGAGCAGAGTATTACAGTGAGAAGAGCCGTTCCATTAATTTGATATAAACATCATCAACCCCTCCAAACGGAGAGCAACAGTGGTCTCCAGAATGCTTCATGCTGCCAGTTCTTCCTTGCAGAATCTGCTGCTGCTGCTTACATGATAAATCGCAGCAAGCTCCCCTGCATCGGGTGGGAGGCTCTCTTCGAAACGCATTCCGATGAACGGCTGCACTCCTTTCAGTGGTAGGCTCTGGTGGGCATGCGACAGGACCTCTGCTAAATTTTATAGAGGCCATCTTTGGAACTTGTCTTCCGGCAGTGGCCACACCTTTGCCCCTCATGGATCCTTCTAGTAACAAGGTTG
>NW_015270944.1:0-384 GCF_001447785.1 Gekko japonicus
CGAAGACGGATTTGGCAACCCTAGCTTCAAACCAGAAGACCAACCCTTTCCAATTCCTTGTACCTTTGGCTGAGGGGGTGTGGTGGGCTGTGGCACAGATATCAACGTTCAGCTGCGTTTTGGATTGTGCCAAGTGAACATCTGGCTTCCCAGGGTGCTCTTTCTGGTCCTTACTTGCTAGTCTTGCTACCTGGATCCTGGTTCTGTGACTAGAAGATTCCCACCAAAGATCAGTTTCCTCCAGGCTTTGGTTGGCATTCGATGAGCCAAGCCAGTCCAGAGCTTTCTCTGAAGATGCCAAGGAGAAAGCCACCTCTGCCCCCTCCCCCTGAGGCCATTTCACCGTTGGCTTCCAGAAGAGATTAGGGGAGAGACAGCTCAGTT
>NW_015270945.1:0-384 GCF_001447785.1 Gekko japonicus
ATCATACAAATACCCCCATCGCAGAGCTGGGATTGGCCCCTGCTCTTCCTTGTTCGCTTGGTAGCGAATCTGTTTTGTGTTGTTTTTGTTTGTGCTGTGTGATGTTTCCACCACCCATGTGTGAAATGGGCTTGGGCTCCTCTCGTGAGGGGAGAAAACATACACACAGTTTTGCACTCTCCAAATGTGCAAATGTTTTATCACGGCTTTAAATAAAACAATTATTAAGATCTTACACACATTTGCAAAGGGCACCATGCACCTGCAAATCATAATAACTAAGCAAACTGGTCGACAGGGATTCCCATATTACAGATGGGAGGTGGAACTCCGAGGGATGGCGAACTGCATCCTTCATTCGTAAGGGGAGGGGGTGTGGCTCAG
>NW_015270946.1:0-384 GCF_001447785.1 Gekko japonicus
GGGAGAATGCTAAATTGCGGCAGAGGCTCCACCGCCCCAATAGGGCTGCTGCTTTGCTTGGAACACCCAAGGAGAACACAGGCAATGATCAGATAAAACTCTGCCTTTGCCTGGCTTGCCTTAAAAGTTGTCTACTGAAAACAGCCCTGCCTAAAGGCCACCCTGAAACCATCCTTTATCTGGCACCGCTATGGCATGCCCCACTAAAGGTTGGTTGGCAAGCACACACATTGCTTGACTGCGATGTGAAGTGGTGACATTACACATGCATGTGATCACACGCCATGGTAGGGTTGCTATTCTTCTAGTGGGGCCAGGAGATCCCCTGATTTCAGGTGGCCCAATCCACCATGGCCCAGCTGACTGGCAGGGGAAGCCCCACCC
>NW_015270947.1:0-384 GCF_001447785.1 Gekko japonicus
GTGTCAGTGAAAAGCATCTGTAGAGCAGAGATAACTTTAATACTGACCAAAAATATTTAGAAGAACTTGACAGCACAGTTGATAATTAACCATGTTCAGGGGCCAGCAACACTGCCGTGGAGCATCATTCTGCAGAGGAAATTTCTAGTATCGACCAGCCAACTCCAATTAAACCAAACAACTGGACCTTCACGGGTAGATTGTTATTGTTCAAAAATAATTCACTTAATACCTCTTATTTGAAGTAACTCAGTTTTGCCAATTAGAGCCACTAAGGCAATAGTCTAAATTGCTAGGAAAAACCCACTGGTAATCAAATTCCGTTTATCAAACATCCAGAACAATGTATATGAGGAACTTTATGTTGTTGTTCAGTCGCACAGT
>NW_015270948.1:0-384 GCF_001447785.1 Gekko japonicus
CACACAGTAACCACTACGTACAAACGGACCAGAGAAATATTTACTTATTGGCCTATGTCTGCTTGTCACTCTTTAAAGTTCGCTACCCGTGAGGTAAAACTATGATGGTGTTCCTCAGGAACCCCCTTCCCTGACTCAGTAAAACCCAGCTTATAACCTTTTCTCGCTTAAATACCAAGCAGGAGAACAGAGATTGAACATGACAAGAAATAAGTTTATTTTTCTGGGGAGGGAAGCTGTGGGTATTCACGAAGAATTGTACACAAATGAAACGTACTGAGAGAGTAAA
This sequence comes from Gekko japonicus, assembly GCF_001447785.1. NCBI lineage: Eukaryota > Metazoa > Chordata > Lepidosauria > Squamata > Gekkonidae > Gekko > Gekko japonicus. The sequence goes on from NW_015270948.1 coordinate 290, forward strand.
ATATATGCAGGTAATGTTTCCGTACAAAATGTGCTGTTTCAATGTGGAGAGTTAGTCAGTATTGTCAACTGAGATCGAGGCAGCTCTTAAACAGT
>NW_015270949.1:0-384 GCF_001447785.1 Gekko japonicus
TCAGAGCCCACGCTCCTAACCACTACACCCAAATGGCTCTCTGGGGCTGTCTGTAGCCCAGGTCTGGCCATGCTTCTTCACATGCCTTTCCTTCACCATCTATGATTCCTCGTGCCTTCTTGAGAATTCTGGGGCATTGCAGGTACAGACGACTTCCTGTAGCACACTGACTCCATGATGCTTGGGGAGCCTGGGGAATCGGGAAGAAGCTTCCTTCCAGGGATCCATCATAGCCGATTTTCTTTGTGAGGAACCCCTGAATCTCTTCCAGGCGGACGCAGGATGGCCCTTTAACCAATGGGGAGGTTTCTTAGTGTGCCGGTGCTTGTGTGGTGTAGGATTGCCAGCTGCACGATGGGAAATACCTGGATATTTTGGGGTGGA
>NW_015270950.1:0-384 GCF_001447785.1 Gekko japonicus
TGCTCTCTGCACATGCTCAAAGGCTTTTCTCATTTATCACTGTTTCCTATCATATAGGACTGGAAGCCAGATTAGACAAACTAGGAGGGATGCATGTTGTCTGCACATCTGCATTAGAAACAGGGACTGTGGGTTCCAGTTTTTGAGAGAAAATAGAGTGCACGGATGAGGAAGGCCGAAACCCTGCCCTTCTTCTTTACCTTGCTATACTTGGTTGATTGAAGTATCTTTCTTCATGCCATGATCACTTTTGATATCTGAGCTGGGTGGGAAGGAAGAACACTTCAAAAAGCTTTTGAAAAAGCCGGCCTATTGGTCTTCTTTTAGAAGTGGAAACATTTACCTTTTTCCTTTAATTTATACCCCTACCTTTCTCCCCAAGGG
>NW_015270951.1:0-384 GCF_001447785.1 Gekko japonicus
GAAAATGGCAGGACTTAAAAGAAGAGGACTTACAAGGCCATCAGGCAAATGGCGGCCTCAATATGGATATGATTGTGCCTGCATTCTATGTGCACAACACACATGCATGGATAATCCCAGATATGTAGCACTGTCCTGTACTATTGCCTTGGATCCCACCTAGAACTTCCATGGGTGCAGTGAGGAGTGATTTTTGCTGATTTTCCCTTTCCACGGCAACCCAAAATGTCCACCCAAATGTTGCTCCTGGGTGATGGGGGCCCCCAGAAATAGCTTGGGGGGAAATCAGTGAAAACTGACACTCTCCCTGTGCCTAGGAAAATTCTAGGCAAGATCCAAGCCATTGTCTGGTCGCTCGGCAGTTTGAGACCCGAGTGTGCTGCA
>NW_015270952.1:0-384 GCF_001447785.1 Gekko japonicus
TACGTACACAGCTGTGAAGAAGTGGGGAACAGCTGTTAATCTAAATAATTTACTGTTAATTGGTTCCATGGGCATTGCTGGAAGAGTCATGCCAAGAACTTGCATGGGAGGGTGACGAGAGAGGAGAGGGAGGCTGGCAAAAGCCAAGGGTTCTCTGCACGCCTTCTGAAAGGCGGCCTGGTCTTTGTGAATCTCATCTGGCTCAGGGCAGCTGCTGCCCCCTAGGATGGTCAATGGTTGCCTTAACAATTGACCCTCACCCCCACCCCACCCCAACGACAAATCGGCATAACAAGCCGGAATCATACTGGGTGAAAATGTGACCAGGGCGAATGGCAATAGAGAAGACTTCTGTCTGTCAGTACAACCAGGGGTCATTTCCTG
>NW_015270953.1:0-384 GCF_001447785.1 Gekko japonicus
TATTTCCACAACGGTCCTTATTCCTAGTACAGCAGTAATTCTGAGGTATACTGTTGTTGGTTGCATGTATGCTTAATCTCTAAGAGGCTTTCTCCTTTTCTCTGTCACATAGCAGAGAATGCCTCTTCTAAGATGGCACTCAGTTTCTCTAAGTACTTGGTGCCGAACATAGTTTACATTTGCAAAATCTGCTGCTTCATTAATTGGGAAGCACATTTTTAGTTGATCAACAGAGTTTGAATTATTCTATCTGACTACACATGCATACACATTAAGCTGCTTTATACATAGCCCAAACATAACTTAAACTGAATGCACATAAAATGCACTGTGTACACTTGATTTTCTTTATGTTTGTTAAGTGATTCTCATGTGAGATCCAGT
>NW_015270954.1:0-384 GCF_001447785.1 Gekko japonicus
GGGAGTGAAGCTGGTCCAAGCCAGGGAATTACATGGCTAAGCAGGGATTGGCACCCAGGCCTTCCTAGGTATAGTCCAGTAATTGAACCAATGCAACGTACTGGCACTTTGTTGGACTTCACCATCTTCTAAGTGCCAGGCTTTAAATAGTTTTCAACACACACACCCCGGACATGACTTGCAACAGAGAAAGAAGCAGAGTTGGGTGGATGGTCTCTTTTATGAATTACCACATGACGCTGTATACTGTACATAGATGATTTATGAAAGTTTCTAAGTTATTAAATGCAAATACGAAACAGAGCCCAGCCTCACCACTCTGAGAGAAAAATATGCCGGTTCAGATGGACATTTTATGAGGCCTTTCATTCTGACACAGCTGGC
>NW_015270955.1:0-384 GCF_001447785.1 Gekko japonicus
GTCTAAGGAATTTAGTTTCACTGTTCTCTGGACAGAACTGCACAGTTAGCTGATCTGCAAAAATTGCCATATTAGTCAGAGAGGCTGAGTTGCGGGTTGGTACTAAAGCTGCAATGTCTGGAGGCAAGGCTTGAAAGAATTGTTCTTTAATCAAAATGCCCCTCAACTGGGCATGAGTAATGGCTTCTGGGACCTCAGCCTATGAATCCAGAAGTTTCCTTAGGCAACTCAGGAAAGCCGCATATGATTCTTTTGTCTTAGGGTTCGCCTTCCTAATTTGCAGCTGCAACTGATCTTCTAACAGTCCAAACTTCTGTCTGAGCAGTCTTAAAATGCCAATACTCCTGAGCCCCCACTGGTAACTCTCCCAAAAGGTCACTCAAC
>NW_015270956.1:0-384 GCF_001447785.1 Gekko japonicus
GTCTTTAGAGGCACCAAAACATTCGTGATATACCCTTTTGAAAATATAAAAGCCGGCAGTTAAACTAGAGGGTTCCCCGGCACTGATCTAAGACTTTGAAAGCCAGGATCAAAACTTGGTAGAATCTACATCCACAAAGCAGGAGACAACTCTTAGGTGATGCACTAGCAAAAAGTAAAAAAAATCTCTAATTTTCCCAAGTGACAAAAGTGTGTCACGTGTGAATGCGCCATGAAAGATAAGACATCAGTGGAGGAACATTTTAATCTTCAGTGAAAAGTGATTGTTCTCCTCCCAAAGAACTTCAGTGTGATAATTCAGGCAAAATTGCTGATTTAGAAGTTGTCAAGAAGTTTAGCTCCCCTCCCTAGACTTGAATGAGGA
>NW_015270957.1:0-392 GCF_001447785.1 Gekko japonicus
TGACAGAAAACTGTTGTACAAAAAGTCATAAAAAAGCAGAAAGCTAAAGTAGGTAAGAACATAAGAAGAACCCTGATGTGTCAGACCAGTGGTTCATCTAGTCCAGCATCCTGTCTCACACAGTGGCCAACCAGTTATTCTGGAGGGCAAACAACAGGGCACAGTGGCTGAGGCTGTCACCTCTTGGTGCCTCCTGGCACTGCCTCTGAACATGGATGCTCCCTTTAGTCATGATGGCTGGTAACCGCTAACAGATCTATCCTCCATTAATCTGCCTAATTCCCTTTTAAAGCCTTTTATGCCTGTGGTCATCACTGCATCTTCTGGCAACGAAGTCCACATTTTAATCATTTGTTGAGTAATGAAATATTTCCTTTTGTCCATCCTGAATC
>NW_015270958.1:0-384 GCF_001447785.1 Gekko japonicus
ACATGGCTACCCCACCTGAATCTATCTCCATTGGAGAAAGTAAGTCTGCTCTACAGTGGAAGGAGTCCTTTTTCAGTGGGAGACTCCTCACCTCTCAAAAGATAAGCATTGAAGCCAGCACAATATTCCCAATGAATTTATATTTTTAACTATAGATGTGCTGGTGAAAAGGCAGTAGCCAAGCTCACATTAAATAGGGGTAAATGCACATGAATTATATTGTTTATTTAGAAGGGGACGCCAGTTTTATGCACAATTTATGGCTCTACATCACATATCTATTAAGGCCCAGAAAGAACTTGCTAAACCTCCTAGTTTTGCTGCTAAATGTGGGGAGGTGGCACATAGAAGACCACAATTAGGTTGCCAACCTCCAGGATTACA
>NW_015270959.1:0-384 GCF_001447785.1 Gekko japonicus
TGAACACATATCACCTGACTTACCGAGGGCCATGGGCTCTTAGGCAACATTCCCACCACTGCACCACACTGGGATTCCAATCCTCTTTGTCTTCACCTGATGGCCCTGGCTTGGTGCACTTTGCTACTTATTGGTTTTGAACACCTGATCTTCTCTGCACCATATCACTAACAACTTTGCAGTCCCCATATAAACCCCTTGTGAGCTCACGTAGCGTGTTTTACAATCCTTTGCATCCAGATCCCTGCCTACACAGAAGAGATGGTGTGGACAGATGAACCATTGTTTGTCCCTCTCCCTTTTTAATTGTGGCTTAATGTGTGCCCCCAACAGAGAAAAGGGGGAACTTGCAGCTTCAAAAGAACAGTGATTATTGCAAAAGTA
>NW_015270960.1:0-384 GCF_001447785.1 Gekko japonicus
GCAAGGGAACCTTTACCTTTTAAGCTCAGTATAGTCCTTGCCACCCCTCCCCAAAAGGTTCCATAAAAATACCAAAGGAAAATTGAATGTTGCACCTCAGCTTTCTAAAGACATTCTGGAAGAATCTCTTAAACATTCTATATGTACACATTCTTTTCATGTGCACTTCAAAAGGATGTGCTTTAATTTTGTTTCATTTTTTCGTGCTTCCGTTTATTTTATCCCAGCTGTAAACAAAAGAGCAATCACCCCCTTTGCTTTGAAATCGTGACTGGGCCCAGGCTGTGGTTAAATTAGAATTTGCTCTCGCCTAGCCACAAAATGGCAGTGTGCGGCTGGGCTGGGTATAGTGGTTAGTGTCAAACCAGGATCTGGGAGACCCAG
>NW_015270961.1:0-384 GCF_001447785.1 Gekko japonicus
TCCCCTGCCACAAATTTTGTTAGTCTAAATTGCTATCGATTTTCTCAGATTTCTAACACATTTATTTAATTACACATCACTAGCTGGTTAAAGTTATTGTTAGTTCTAATCAGTTATCTGTCTTTACTTGGAGTACAGATGCTGTTCTGAAGGTATTTGACAATCTGCCATTATTTATTGCCGGGGAAACCTTAAAATAAGTTCTGAGTCAAGAGGTGTTCATGTCCACCAAATCTATAGGATATGTTCAGCTGTCTCATCAGTCCTGTAAATCCTGATAACTCTAGAGCTGCTATCGGGTTTTTCTTCTTGTGCCTTCAACCTGAAAATCCGCATTTCGGTGTTGTTTCTTTCTCAGGCAGATGGTGCCATGGCGATGCCTAG
>NW_015270962.1:0-384 GCF_001447785.1 Gekko japonicus
GGGCCCACTACCACCCCTTGAAACCCTCTGGCTCCATTTATCCCCTTTGCGGTTAATGCCCACTTCCTTCTAATGAGAATGAGCAATGACAGGAGAAGGAGCAGTTCATACTTGCTCTCTCTGTGAGCAGTCTGGATTGGGCCCAGAGGGACAAGCCAAAGAGTGCGCTGCTGTGTAGATGTTGACACAGTCAGGGGAGAGAGCATCTTGGGAACCACTGTGGTTATAACAGCTTTAGTGTTGGGCTAGGATCTGGGAGACTTGGGTTTTGATCCCCAGTCTGCCATGAAGTTGACTTGGTGACCTTAGACCAGTCACACACTTTCAACCTGACCTTCCTCACAGGGTTCTTGTCAAGATAAAAATGAAGGAAGGTGCTATTCT
>NW_015270963.1:0-384 GCF_001447785.1 Gekko japonicus
GGAGAAGGGGCATCACAGTGTCATAATCCAGTAAAAGGACCCACAATGCATATTTATGAAGGGGGCGTGGTGGAAGTAATCCCCCATGCATACAATGAAGGGGCGTGGCAGAAGTGACATTCCTGTGCATACTTAATTACGTGACCTCACCGGACATGACATTGCCCAGGGCCACCATGAATACTTAATGAGGTGGGCATGACGGGAGTGGATGTTACTAGGCCTGACGTCAGCTCCCCACCCCTTGCCATGTCACCAGAAGTGACCCCGCCTGACCCCATCACCAGGTGTCACCTGACTAGCCCCAGCCTTGACCCCTTGTCCAGCTCCACCCACTGTGGCGCCATTGAACTCCCCCCTGCTGCAGCCCACCCCAGAAATGGG
>NW_015270964.1:0-384 GCF_001447785.1 Gekko japonicus
CTCTCTTAATATGAGTAAAATGCTTCTTGTGGCAAGGTTTATACACTCAAATGCACAGCATGAAAAGTCTGCCAATTTCTTCAATTTTTTCCAACAGAAAAACTGGAAAATCTGGACGAACACTAAAAAAAAATCTACCTTGAGCGGGAAAAGCCTGGTCTCACGAAGCATTTCACTCATTCTAAATACACAGCATGCAAAAGATTGAGGACTTCCTCAGTTTTTCCAATGAAAAACTCTTATACAGTAGACATATACAACATACAATTTGAAGAACTTTTTTGTTTAAATGAAAATAATTTTGGAAACAATTAATTTGCTATAATAATATGTTATTCCATTCCATTTATTATTCATGCTCACAGACCAATTAGTCATAAGCAA
>NW_015270965.1:0-385 GCF_001447785.1 Gekko japonicus
TGCGCACTTAACCACTACACCAAACTCTTCTCTGATGAGACGAGAGGCAAAGCAGCACCCTCCCCCATGCATGGGCTTCCTTGCGGCTTGTTTTTCCCCCCCAGCTGCTTGGAGTCCACGGAGGGAGCACCAGGGGAGAACTGCTAGAGAGGCTGCCTGGGCCCCAGGGACTGCACCCCCTTCTCCACGTGCACGCTGCTCAGGCAGCCACCGGGTTGCACCACCCTTTTTTGCTGCAGGGGTATGGCAGACAGAAGGAAGCCAAGGGAGTCTCCCTTTATGCCACCCCCCCTCAGGTAAGGAGGAAGTGCCCAGTTTGTCCTCAGGTAGCAAAAAAAGAGGCTTCCTGAGGTGGGTGTGCTGGGCTGCTGGCAGGTGGGGAAAG
>NW_015270966.1:0-384 GCF_001447785.1 Gekko japonicus
AACACTGCATGACAACAACAGACCTCTTTCTTTCAGCAGTCAGAATATTTACAAACCTGACATGACATCACAGCAGTCCCCATTCCTTCCATGACATCAGAGCACTCAGACCAATGGCAGAGGGAAATGGATTCTTCGGCAAAAACAAGCTATGGATTTATTTGACAGATACAGTCCCAGGGCTTAGTAATCTGAAAATGAATGCTCTTCCTGAAGTGAGCACACCCTCTGGCTTGTGAGTTCTTCCTCTGAATCTCAGGAACCAGCTGCAGTTACTAAGTGCAAGCTTGTAAAGAGACACTCACCCACTTGCCTGTGGCAAGTGAGATTCTTTTCCAGGCAACCACCAAGTATAATAAAGCAGTTCTCCCGGTTTTGTTTTTT
>NW_015270967.1:0-384 GCF_001447785.1 Gekko japonicus
AAATCCAATCTCTTCTTCTTCCTCCCTCCTTACCTGGGCGTTTCTCACTGGTAGCTCATTCCTCCATTTTGCAGACAGTGCCAATTTAGGGGAAGCTTTAAATGTCAGAGTAATATTCTAATGACTTCCAATATTATAATTAATGAGCGTGGGGGGAGGGATGAGGGAATAGAAACAGGACCACAGCTATTCATTAGTGGTTTCTTAATATCTCTTCGCTGACAGGGAGGCAGTTTCATGATGTGTTATGGGCTGAGCTGTACTGAGGGGAAGGGAAGATACTTTTGCCCAAATGTTCGGCAGTCTTTTCGGATGGGGGAAGCCGTCTCTGAAAGGGAGCTAAAGTATTCACCTGTTCAGGCTAAGGGGAACCAGTGATCCCGA
>NW_015270968.1:0-384 GCF_001447785.1 Gekko japonicus
CCCTTGTGGGAAAGTGCTGCATAGAATCTCAGGGCCTCAGTTTTTAGTGTCACAGTTAAGTCGTGGAAGATGCAAAGCAAACAAGTTTTGGGGAATATGCTCATGCAGAGTTCATCTGCCTTCTCCGTCACCAATGAGTCACCTCACTCATTTGTGACTAGGGAAGCTGTCAGTAGATATGAACCTACTATTGTTTTCAAATTTAAGCAATTAATAATTGGATGCTTGGTGTCTTGGATTCTAGAACAATGTGACAATACATTTGAAAACCAAAGAAATGATGTAAAAAGATATCCGATCAGAAATTTGGTTTTGAAACCCCTCCCTACTAAGTGGCTTGTCACTAAGAGAAAGTATGTTAGGAAAAGTACAAATTTTATATAT
>NW_015270969.1:0-384 GCF_001447785.1 Gekko japonicus
TGTCCGAGAAGACCTGGAGTTGGTCCACTCCTGCTCTTTCAATGACTTTGCAAGAAAGGGCAGGTTAGAGACCGGGCAATACCATTTTTCTGTAGGGATGATTTTTTTTTAAGTAGCTATGGCCCCCCTGTCACAAAACGAATGGACGTTTGCTCATTAAAAATGGTGTTCGTTCCCTATGTTACCTCTCACAAGAACAAGAACACAGAGACAAGAGATTTCATGCTCTGATCGCAGACGTATTAAAGAATCCAACCCCTATATTACTGATTTCGTGACGTGTTTTTCAAATCCATTTTAATGACTGATCTGAAAAGGCTTATTGCAGACTTCATCTGCTAGTTTAGTATTGCATGTGTTATGCTGGTAGAGTGCCATGCATCC
>NW_015270970.1:0-384 GCF_001447785.1 Gekko japonicus
TCTCTCTTTCTCTCTTCCTGACTCAAACACTGAGATCACACTCCTTTCTTCCACAAGAAAGGATGAGTGTGCAGAGAAGTCCATCTTTCTATATGTGAAATAGTCTGGGAAGTCAACAACATGTCAGCTGTAGCATCACTTTCTTCTTACTGTGGCATTAAAATGGCCCAGGAACAAGAGCCAGCCTAGAACTGGCCCTTAGCTCAGACCTGACCAACTGTCGTGGCAACAAACATAGGTCTCCTTCCAGGTTGCCAATGGCTGGGTGCAATGTTGCCAGCGCAGCTGGAGTCTCACTTTGCGCACTCCTGGCAGCCAGAATCCTATCAGCCTCTTAGGAACTTCTCCACCCGGCTAATCTCTCCTATCCCATTTCTATAGAAT
>NW_015270971.1:0-384 GCF_001447785.1 Gekko japonicus
GTGGCCAAAACCCAGGGGCCATCAGGGGCATCAGGAGGTCCAGCAGCAGCGGAGGGATATTTCCCTCAATCCCGTCACAAGTCCCGAACCTATGTTTTTCCTTAATGTAACATAGAATGTTTATTCTATTCCTGCCTCTCTATTGGCTCCGAAGCCCTATGTAACTATACTGTAATTGTCTAAGCTCTCTTCCTTCATCCAGTAAAGCCTAACTACATAATTCATTTGTATCGCACCTTTTTCCCTACTGGGGACCCAAGGTGGCTTACATTTGTTAGCCTTAACACCTGGGTCTCTGTTTGAATTATGATTGGGAAATTAAGAGACTATCTGCTTGATAGGTGCACAAGCTAGAGATCGTACTCCAACAATACCAGAGTCAGA
>NW_015270972.1:0-384 GCF_001447785.1 Gekko japonicus
GGGCAGTCCTCTGCACCCCAGCCTTTCTCCCTTGGGGGAGCCTCAGCAGACACCAAACTGGACACCTTTTAAACAGGAGCAGGCAGCCAAGCTGTTCCCCCCCCACCTCCCCCCCCGTGTTTTGGGTGCAAACACCAGCGTGCTTACTAAACCAAAGGATGTTGCCAGTCGTCCCCCTCCCATAAGCCTTTGCGGCAACCCCCTGGCACCGGGGAGCAGCCCCGCAGCGTCATCAGCACAGAGGAACAGGCGACGGACCCAAGAAGACACAGGAAGAGGGGGGAGAGATTTTTAAAGAGATTTTCATATAGATCTTTCCAGACATTTCCCGTGCAACAACCTCGTGTGCCCGTGTATGCTATATATATATATATATATATATAT
>NW_015270973.1:0-384 GCF_001447785.1 Gekko japonicus
TGGAGATCAGTTGTAATTCCAGAAGTTCTGCAGTCACGACCTGGAGGTTGGCAACCCTATGCTGGGGACCATAAATAAAAATCTGTCACATATTTAAACACACACCACTTGATGCACTTTCTTTGCCCCATTTTAACATGCTCCAGGCTTCCTTTGGTATGTGTTACCACCACTGCTTTCCTTTTAAGGGCTGATGATCTTTGTAGATGGTCCCTTAACATACCTGGGATATGTCTGGAGGTGAAAGGAAACAGGAACAGTGGTAAGGAAGTAGCCATACCGGTACCTCCTATCTTCTGCTGCGAGTCCCTTGAGAGAGACAACATCAGTATGAAATTTAAGTGACTTTCACCCCTGGGTATGTCTGTCATTTAACAGAAACCC
>NW_015270974.1:0-384 GCF_001447785.1 Gekko japonicus
TGGAGACAGTCTGTCCGGAAATGTATCCAATCATGAACCATCATGAACCCCTTGAAAGTTTGTGGTAATTTCATGCCAGTTGACCAGCCATGAACTGCAGTTGAATCGATCCTCCACCACTGCAGAAGCTTGATATCCCTGTAAGTCTCAACCCAAGCAAGCAGTGATTTGTCCATGACAAAGGAACACTTGTCAATTCAGTCAGCTGATGCTAGAGTTGATACGCAGGGTTACCAGGCAGTGGTACGTTGATAAGTAGGGCTACCAGGCAGCATCCTGGGGGGAATTTTAAGAAGAAATATAAGCCCTTGGTTACTATTGAATATTGAGACGAGGCAGCTCTTTTCATAACTTCATGATGGCCGTTTAGCCTCGGCCAGGGCC
>NW_015270975.1:0-384 GCF_001447785.1 Gekko japonicus
TAAAGGTGCTACTGGACTCTAAATTTGTCCCTGCTTAGTCAGGAGCTATGCTGTACCTGGCGGTGGAGGCTGAGAGAAGAGCTGGAATCAGCAGAGGGCGGGACTGTATCGACTGGGCCAGGCAAGGCTCTCTGTCCCCACTACCACTGTTGTTACCATCACCACACTTGAGTTGTGCTGCTAGGTCCACCAATAGAGGAGAAAGTAGTAGGTGCACTGCCTGCACATGCGCAGAAAACACTTTTGTTTTTGGGGTGATTAACCCCACCAATATATATTTTAAGTTTTCAGATATTTCTGCAGATCCGGGGGGGGGGGGAGGTCACCCAAGTTTGGAGAAAAATCTCCTGTCAGTGTGGACCCAATCTGCAGATTTAGATATCC
>NW_015270976.1:0-384 GCF_001447785.1 Gekko japonicus
TTTTTTGGCTTCAAAACCATAAATTAACAGTTGATAAATCTGTACAGGCAGAAATTTCAGCACGTTATGTGCTTTGTAGCCAAGTACATCCAGACTTTTGATGTGTGGCCTTAAATCAGAAGATCCAGTCCAGGGTATTCAATCTGCTGATTACTGAGGCAGCAGAAACTCACTAAAGTAAGAGATTTTAAACTGGGCTTTGAGGTTTCATTACACCACAGACTGATAAGAGTGGCCTTGGGATTTATGGAATCAGCCCTGGAAAAAGTGAAAGAATCCAAGTAAATGGATATGCCTGAGGCCTGATGTAAGCCACCTTTCAGTGAGAAATAGGCCAAAACAACTCTCTAGGCTGGCTAGGGCCTGGAGCTGAACAGCTGTTAC
>NW_015270977.1:0-384 GCF_001447785.1 Gekko japonicus
TTTACCATAGAAATTTGGATGGGATTTTTTAAAACAACCACACGGGTTGTTTTAAGCCCCCAATGGGAAAAAAAGTACTTACCTTTTCCCCTAATGGTGTTTGAAGCAGCTCCAAAAGTGAGGCATTTCCTGTGGGGGAAACGATATATCGGGAAGAGAGAGCTAAAGAGTGAAATCGCCACCAGCACTACAGCTCTGCTCCATAGCGACCCTTTCCCACAATCACTTTTTAGGCCCAAATTACAAGTTCAATGTTCCAGTCACAAAATGCCAGTTGCAGGCTCTTTGGCCCTGTGATAGCCCAGTCACACATGCAAATCATTACCTGTTGTTCCAGTTTTTGGCAACTCTTGGTGCCATCTGATGCAGAGTTACACCCTTCTA
>NW_015270978.1:0-385 GCF_001447785.1 Gekko japonicus
CCAAATATTCTGTGGGTCTCTGAGGTGCTCCTGGACCGGAATCGAGCTCTTCTACTGCAGACCAATGCACACACGCAGGCACACACTGAAAATATCAGTAAACTCACTTTTGTTAATACTGATATTGCAAATTAAAACTGAGCCTTTATTCAGCTCATTGAAGTCTTTCACTTACATTTCCACAGTGACCCCCTATAGCAACTCTATGAGGAAGGACAGTATTATTGTGTTCTACAGTGTGGATTGCCTGGTTTACTTAAAAAAAATTCTTCAGAGAGTTGCCATGCTGATCTGCAGTAGGATTCGAGTCAGGGTATGAGCTGACAAGTGTCACAAAAGCTTATCCCCTAAAAACAAAGGGGGGCAACAGTGGGAGGGCTTCTGG
>NW_015270979.1:0-384 GCF_001447785.1 Gekko japonicus
TGTTCTTATGTTCTTAACTAGAGCTAGCTAAAGGAGAACATAATTTAATTGTCTTATTTGCTAAATCCATAGATTATACATCTAACTTTAGGGAAAGGCTATGCTTTCCTGTTGCATAAGAGATACCAACGTCGATACATTCTTGAGATTGTGGGGGAAAGGGTGTGTTTGCTTGGAAGAGGCCCGCTGGACAGTCCAAATGGTTTCCAGTGCAAATGCCAAACGAACCCTGAGCCAAAATCGCAACCCTGAAGTGCTGAAGTTAGTGCAGCCCTCCAAGAAAAAGGGTCACCAATTCTCTATTGTTCTGTCTGACTTGACAGAAAGGTACTTGGAAATGTCAAGTATATGTCACCAGTCATATAAGATTAAAGAAAAACAGAA
>NW_015270980.1:0-384 GCF_001447785.1 Gekko japonicus
ACCTATGAAGGGTCTAAAAGAGAGAGAAAGGGCTGGCCAGATGAGCCTCCCTGGGCAAGAAATTCTAGAAGTGGGGTGCCAGTAGCAGTACAGCAGCCCTAGACACCTATGATGGCAGAGGCATTTGCAGTGAGGACGGCTCAGGTGATCTCTGAACGTGGCATGTGGGGAATATGCTGGTGGAGCTCTTCCAGAAAGTTGGAAGGAGACTGACCATGTTTGTTGCCTTCAGCTCTGCTGAACTCTGATGATGATCTTTGTGTCCACAGTTATCAATGCTTTGTCGCAGCGCTATTTCTTACAAGCCAGTGACCAGAAGGATCTGCAGGACTGGGTGGATGCACTAAATCGGGCCAGCAAGATAACGGTACGTTGCCCTGTGTG
>NW_015270981.1:0-384 GCF_001447785.1 Gekko japonicus
ATTTGAACAACTAAAAAGAACATTGATAATGATAAAATGACTCAATAAAACAACGCCAACGCCGACAACACTAAATCCAGGCAGGGATGCCAGCCAGACTGGCGACGTTGAAACCAGGAAGTGAAACTGAAACTAGGACAGAGGGGCTTGCTTAAGGCCACCTGGTTAGTTCTGGAAAGAGGGGAGATTTGAACTGGGGACTTCCCAGTCCAGAGCTGTGGCTTGTAGCCCAAACATGGCACCAGGGAACTGGCCAGGCCAATCAGACAGACAGCCGTTTCTTTACCAGCACCCAAAAATGATTGTTTCTGTCTAGCCCGGCCAGCCTAATCTGCTAGAAGGTAATCAGGATCATTGCCAGGCGTTTGAGTAGGAGCCGCCACG
>NW_015270982.1:0-384 GCF_001447785.1 Gekko japonicus
TACTGGGTTGGCCTACGTCATTTCTTGTTCATTTCTGCAGCCCCTTGTGAAGTCCCATTGAGTTTGGAGATGCCATACTTGGAAGCTCTCTGAGGAAAGTAAGGTCTTGTCAAAGCAAATGGGCATTTTGTTGCTCAGCCTGCACTCTGAGATAAAAGCAAGAAGTCAGGATTGTAAAGAGAAGCTGGAGAGAGTTCTGGAAACAGTTCAGGAAGAATTTGTTTTTGTCAAGGATTGTTTTAGTTCTCAAACCCTGTTAAGAACCCAGGGTTGTGTTGATGTCAGAAGGGTGCTGAAAGTTCAAGTAGTTTGTTACTCATTTGTCCCTATTGTTTTGGGTGTCCCCCCCTTTTTTTACATGTGTTTTGCTTCCTCTGGGACTAC
>NW_015270983.1:0-384 GCF_001447785.1 Gekko japonicus
TGGGGTACAAATCCAATCTCTTCCCTTCTTTTTCTCTTCTCTTACATTCATGTGCACAGTTAATGTCAAAATACACTGCAGTAAAACCTTTGTTCTACAGAGCCTGCTGTTCCCACGGACCATCTATTGCTAGAGTCTCTGCAACTGCAGCAGTCATAAGCTTCCTGCAGAGGAAGAGTTTAAAGGAGACAGACTTGTGATCTCTGCAACATCACTAAGCAAGTTTTGAGGAAGGGAAGGGATGAATGCAGAACATGCAGCAGTATAGATGATGGAGGCCTGTCTGGCTAGTCAACCAATTTTCCAGCAATCCCTAATATGGATCTCAGTTGAAGTCCAGGTCCAGTTTTTGAAAGGTCTGGGCTCATCTTGCATGGGGGGGGG
>NW_015270984.1:0-384 GCF_001447785.1 Gekko japonicus
CCCCTTGCTCAGTTTGGTTTGACAAGGAGCCATTTAAAAAAGAAAGTCTTCGTTTTCCTAGGCAACGCAACCCAAGGCATGAAAGTTTAGCCATTCAGAGACTACCTTTTCCAGTTGCTTTGGGAAAATTTGGATTTACAGCCAGATCCTAAGCATGATGAGTTAGAAATGAATCCCATCGAATTTATTTCCTACGAAGCGTCCAGCGTTTAGAGACTGCTGCTTTAAACCCCTTTGCTATGAATGACTTGTTCAGCAGTTTCTATACAGTCTGCAGTAGCTGTTTTGTTAGTGTTTTTTTTTTCCATAATCTGCAGCAAAGAGTCATACTAGAAGAGCGTGCAGCATGAACTGCCTCCCATGGGTTTGGTTGCTGAGTGCTCC
>NW_015270985.1:0-384 GCF_001447785.1 Gekko japonicus
GTTTGAGAAGAGGCTTTCCTTCGCATGGTATCTTTTGTTCTCACATCAAATAGGTCCTGCACGTTCATGGAACTGTACAAAACCCTGAATCACCTCTTTGACCACAGTCACAAATGGGCTGAGACCACATGGTGTTCCCTCTTTCACTTTGCCTTTAACCCTCTGAAAAGCCTGTCAAATGTTACCACTGATGGGGTGGGATTCGCCGCCGGAATCTTATATTGCACAATGTGAGATTTGCATTCTAGTGCTATTTTGTTGTTAATTATGTCTAATTAAAATACATTTTTTTCAGAGTGCTCATTTAATTTCAGAGCTGGCGGCCATGCGGGGGAACCTTGCTGTGCCAGAATGCAGAAAGACCGGGGGGGGGGGGGGGGGGGG
>NW_015270986.1:0-384 GCF_001447785.1 Gekko japonicus
GGTCCCGTGACGTGTACACCACCTGTGGAGAGGACACTAGAGTTCATCTATCAGGAAAGGTTAGCAGAAGAGGAGCACGGGGTTGGATCCACCCCACTTCTTTGCCCAGTCTCCCCTAATTCCCTTCCGTAAAGCAGCCCAGAACTCACATGGCTTTTGTACGTGTGAGTCCCATGATTCTCAGTGTAGCCTTTTTGGGTGTCTCCTTACTTTTTCATTAACAGAAAAGTAGGTTAGATCCAACCCATTTTCCTTAGGGGCAAATAAGATGGCCAACCAAACAGGGGGAAATATCCTGTCCCCTTAACAGAGGTTTAACTAGTGGAAATGAGCAACAGAAGCTTTTAAAGGCATGAAGTAGGGCTGCCAAGTGGGCCCGGGGGG
>NW_015270987.1:0-384 GCF_001447785.1 Gekko japonicus
TGGAGGCATTCTCCAGACTGCAGCTGCTTTTGGGGATTTTGTGGGTGTCATCGGTGGGATCAGTTCATATTTACATGGAGGGTTTTTTTTGTCTTTTCCCCCTGTCATGGCTCCATCTGTTCACATTCACACTGTGGATTTTATTGGGGGGGGGGTGTTGCACATGCACTGAAGCATTGCAGCACTTCATTCCCCACCCATCACACTATGACTGAGGGTTGTTCCTGGTGTACATTTCTCAGCTCTTATTGGTGGCCTCTTTCCCCGCATTTGAGTGGTCTCTCTGATTCACTCCCCCTCCAAATTTTGAATTCCTTTACCTGACTTGCATCAAACACACAGCTCCAGTGGCATACCCAGTGTATTTGACACCTGGAGTGGATC
>NW_015270988.1:0-384 GCF_001447785.1 Gekko japonicus
GGTTTTGTTCTTTCTAGGAAATTAATCCTAGTAGTTCTTTGTGACTGAGGATCCTTAGCTTGTGGCTTCCTTTTTCCCCTGGGTTCTCAAAGACCTACAGCCAGTTCCCATATAGTATGCTGTCACTTCCAGTTATTCTGTGGCAATACCTTTTGTAAAATTTGCCCATGTGGAAGAACTGACTGGCTATGTCATTTCTTGGCCATCATGTGAAAGGCTTGAGATTCAAATACAGGGTTTGAAAGCAGAAGAAGGGTATTTTGTGAACATAAAATTAATGGGGTGTGTCTTACCACTCTGTTCAGTTAAATACAGAGTCTAGCAGAGGGGAACCTCTTCTATTAGTTGAGTAGAATGGTAAGATTCAACCCAGTAAATTAGGTG
>NW_015270989.1:0-384 GCF_001447785.1 Gekko japonicus
TCTTAAAAAACTGTATTTGAGGTACTTTGGAAAGGGAGAAGACAAAAAGCTTTTAACTGTCATCCTATCAGATGTCACCATATCTCTTAATCTCTGAGCAGTGTCACCTAGCCAATGCAACAAAGCTCTCTTAGTGGCCTCCTGTGAATCTAAGGGTTCTTCCAAACACCACTTCCAGCAACTAGTACTATACTGAACCTACCTTTCTCCAATTTCAGCTCATTTTGTTCTGTTTAGCAGCATTCACTTTCATGTGTTTTGTCAGTTATCTGTAGGAGTATTGAAAAACATTTGTACCCGGGACCTGCAAAATGAACAACATGGCATATAAGAAGCCATGAAATGAATTTGTTAGCATTTGAGAAACATCAGATTTCTCATCCT
>NW_015270990.1:0-384 GCF_001447785.1 Gekko japonicus
AATTTTATTACATGAAGTCATGTAATAAAGTATAAGTTGCGTCATTCACTCAGAAAAAACATGTACGTTACTATTCTGAAGGGCAAAAGGGAGAACAAGTGATGAAAAAAGTAAACCTTTTTAATCCAGTCAGAAATACTGTATAGGGATGGGCACAAAAATTACAAACAGAAATTTATCACAAACAGGGCTCAGTTCATGGTTCGTGTGATCACATCTCCCACAAACTGAACCATTTTTCATGGAGGTTCATGAGGTTCGTGGGAACGGTTTGTGGGCCAGACATGATGGTGCAGATGAATCAATTGTCCAGGCAATGGAGGAGAATGGACTTCTGCAGCCCTTCTACAGCCCCGGAAACATAAATAGTGGCCCTCCAAAGCT
>NW_015270991.1:0-384 GCF_001447785.1 Gekko japonicus
AGCCATGGCGGGGGGGACGGGACACACAGGGTGCATGATGGCTGACACACCTTCCTCAATCCCTTCCAGGTATCAACTCCATTGTGGCCATCGCTTCGTATACCGGGTATAATCAAGAGGACTCGGTCATCATGAATCGTTCTGCGGTCGACAGAGGCTTTTTCAGGTGGGGCTCACGCAGTGCTTGATCTTCTGTGAGTTCGTCTGTCACCATCAGAACGAACAGGTTATTTCCTGTGCTGCTGTGCCTTGCGGTCTTGCGGAACACGCTAGGCAATTCTTAGCCAGCATTCCAAAAGGACATTGGCAGTTTATCTGAGGCTCTTGGTGAGTCCTGACCACTGCTTAGTGCAATCTGCGAGAACCTCCTAAAGGCACTGGTCC